>NC_142746.1:14517674-14570174 GCF_051943395.1 Hippocampus bargibanti
AGGCAAATCCAATCCAATCCAATCAGTAGATGAATGAGGGAACAGTGTAAAGTCATTTGAACACCCAGGTAGAAAAGCCTTATCTCAGTGAGAGCCCATTTATCATCAACATGTGACATTGTATTGTGCTGGTCATTAACCTGCAAATTGCGATGAGTATTAATACTGTTGTTTATCTATGCATACTTTTCTTTTTCGTTTTTGCGATAGAGCTCACTTCAAAGATGCATGCTTCACTCTAAATAGAAATAACACCAACATGGATCTAACAGCCTTTGTTAGACTGGCGGTGAACACACACTTCAAGGAAAGATTTATTTACCACACAATGTTTTATATCAGCTTGCACTGCCGCCAAACTTTTAATCTTCTACCTTTCCAAGCAAGGGGAGGCGTTATAGCTAAACCGATGAATAGAGGGATTTTAAAGGCTTTTTGAACTGATGCGAAAGAAGGGGAGACAATGAAGTTCAGACGACCTACTCCATATTAAGAGGTTCTATTGATCATGTGATGTTATCAAACCACCACTAAATTATTTTCAACTTTTCTGTTTTCTCCTAACAATGGGGTCTGGTGACAACAATAAGGGCATCCAATTTTCTTCTCACGCCGCACATCTCTGAGCTACGGTTTTATCAGGGTTGCAAGATATGCAAAATGACATCATCACGTCTGCAAATCTTCAGACTCCAAAAAGGAAGCCATATTCTCACATTTTTAGTATCACTCACTATTCATGAATGCATGAATTTATGTTGGGGCCTAAACAATAACAAGGACGATCTGTGTCCAGAGGTCAGCACTAAATCTTTTTCTGTCAGACTCTAGTACTATGTGGGTCATACCAGTTGGTTAAGTGTAATCATTGCCCTCTTTTATTGCTGCAACCTCTTGAAAACATAAACTCTGTAGCATCAGCAAAGGCTTATCACCTGTTAAGCCCACTGTGATTTGATCATGTAGCAACAAATTGAATCATTCTCCTGGTTCCAAAACCCACAGAGGAATACTAACACGTGTACTACTACAATTGCAGGCTCATTTGGCTAATTTGGGAAGTAGGCATAGGCAGAATGGGAGAGAGCAATGTAAAGAATGCACTTTCTCTCTTTCTCTATCTCTCTCTCTCTCCACTTTAAAAGACGACTGAAGCATTTACCCAGGGGATTTAGTCACCTTGCAAGCATGGCCTGTGCTTCGTTGTCAAGTGTGAGACCAGCTGGCAATGTCGAGAAAAACGGCACAGTAGTAATTGTTAGGGAACGGAAAAAAACACCCCATCTGCATTCTTTTCAAAAAACAACATGACATCTTCTTAAATGTTTTATCTTCTTCAACTCAAATGCTGAGATTTATGCAGCCTTCTACATATCACGAACGAGCCCTCTTTGTCCTTATCCTCAGCTGAAGTGTTGCCAATTGGCAGACCAAGGTTAATCATGTCTATTTTGTTCTTCTGCACACTCACTTTTGTCCAGGAGGTGCCATTTTACAAACTACCTCAGGTTGTTGTTTACTTCAATAGATGCATCAAGCGAGGGGGAATGATGTCACGTCATTGTTTCAAGAGAAAATTGAGCTTTATTTCATATCCTGTGCGATTTTGATACTTTCTCCAATACTTTTCATTGGGGATTATGCCATCTCGAGGCTCATGCCGTGTGTTCTGAAAGAAAACAGGATTTCACACTCACTGTCAGACTGCCTCTTTGCTGATCCCCCATATTTATATTTTCAATTATTTTCCTTTTTTCACCCACTCATCTTTAGAATGCGCTGACGTTGATGCTTACACAATGTGTCCGTTTATAAATCTAAGTAGGGCATAGAAGACTTTGCTTATCTGAGAGAAGACACATAGCTAAGGTCGATAATGGCTTGTAATGAAAAAGGGAAATTGACATTTTAGTGTTTGGTATGATGATGAACATTATAGAGATGATACCAGTTCATTACAACATGATGACAATGTGTATAGCTATTTTTGAGGGCATATTTGTCATGTGACAGAAATACGTATGGGATCACAAATCTATGAAATGGACATAACGGTAAAAGCAGCAATTTGCATGAAGCACTTGGCAATTTCTGCAATTCAACTTTTACCGGTGATTTGGCTGACTTTTATGTAATACCCGGTTTGGTCAAACGATGCAGCATTTGGCAGTCTGCAAGGAGGCAGGTCTGTACTTTTTTTCTAAATGACACTTGCAGACTCTTGCATTAATTGCACTCTTGCCATATTTCTTTTTTGTTGTTATTTTGTTACCACACACTTTGACAGCCCACAAATTGTGCTGTGTTAAAAAAGTTCAATAACACATCAAGTGAATCCACCTGACGAGAACTCGAGTCCAATATTCAGCTTTTGTCATAATAAAATCTCAAACGACTGATTGGCTTTCAAAAGTGTCTTTTGTTTAAAAAAAACTGCAAGTTTAAAATCTATTTTGTAAGAGTAAAATTAATCAAGTTTCCCATCACCAGCCTTGTGCAATTAATGCCAAATATATCATCTCTTGTGGAAGCTTCGCTGGACACAGGCTTAAATTACACTATACCTTTAACGGGGCTAAATGAAACACATTTAACTCATTTTCAGAAGGACCTCATTTCATGCTCGCTCAACTCTCTGTTCATCATCTGCCATTAGCGTGAGCTCAACCACTTCTCACTCAGAAGCTCTCATCGGGCGGACTGCCAGCATGTCACAAGTACACTTCTCGAGGACACGCTGATAATTAAAGAGGGATTTAATAAGTGTTTTGGCTCCACTGCAGCTGACACAGTGAGCTGTCAGCAGATTGAGCCCTATCACCACTATGTCATGCTTTTGACAGCTCATGATTATGATGGGATATGTGAAGGCAGATGCTTTAACACAGCTGTCCCGAAACTACGGCCTGACCCTGAACAATGCCAGATATTATTTAGATTTATTTTTTTTATGTGTGGGTTTTTTTTGTTTTTTATGTTTTTTTATGTGTGTTGGCAATTGATCATAAAGTTGTGGTCTTTCGTCTGTCAAGACAAACAGAAATGCAGAGTTTTACCTAAGATGATCGTCGAACATATTTTGACTGCAATATATTTGACTGCTACAATATTTTTATTGACCATTAGTCACAATTTCATAAACACATATACGTCATATAAGTCTGTGCCGTTTTCTGGCTACCCAAGGAAAAAATCCTAAACCCATCCCACGCTAAGTGAACGTAATCAATATGTTATGTTCATCTAAGAAAGATTTGTTTTAAGAATTTTTGAGATGAGCCAAAAAATTGACAGCACATCTTGATCAAGATCAGGTTTCTTGATTGAGGATTAGACCGCAGCATGTTTAAACTGTTGTGAAACTTTACCAGAAGAGAGACAGCTGTTGTTAATGGCCAAGACCGATGAAACAATACTCGGGACAACTTCCTTAAAGAAATGCTGGCGGAAGGAGTCACAGGATGAGCCACATGGCTTATTCTGGCGAACCACATCCTCTGAAAGCATCAAGGACACAGCTTTGAAAGAATTTAACACAACTGAACACAGAAGATGGACGGAGGTGTCAAATGTGGTATTTGAAACAGTAATCCTAGCTGTTGAAATCTTCTCAATGAAAAACTGAAGGAATGTGTTGCACATCTCGGGGGAAAATTCTGCGCAAGTAGGCTGAGGGGGTTTGAGTAACGAATCGATAGTTTTAAATAGTACACATGGGTTGTAACAGTTAGCCTGAACAAGGTCCAATAAATATCCGCTTTCCAGATATGATGAGATACCTGCAATTTGTCATTTTTCCGTTGCACAATATCCCTTCTTGCGACACACATTCAATCAGACTTTCATAGCAAATGAGTCAATTGGCAGTGTTTCTTTTTTCTTATAATAATAATAATACATGGAGTTTGCATGTTCTCCCCGGACCGCGCGTGGGTTTTCTCCGGGTCCTCCGGCTTCCTCCCACACTCCAAAAACATGCATGGCAGGCAGATTGACCACTCCAAATTGTCCCTAGGTGTGTGAGTATGAGAGTGACTGTTGTATGTCCTTGTGTGCCCTGCGATTGGCTGGCAACCAATTCAGGGTGTCCCCCGCCTCGTGCCCGAAGACAGCTGAGATAGGCTCCAGCAACCCCCGCGACCCTAATGAGGAATAAGCGGTACGGAAAATGAGATAAGATAATAATACATTTAATTTCTAAGCGCCTTTCAAAACTCTTAAGGACACTTTACAGTCACATGATTTTTTTTTGTGCGGGTGAGCAGTGGCAGCAATTCACGCCAGTGTTCACTCCACTGCGAGTAACACTTGTCAACACATGGGTTTCAAAGCGATTCCAGAGACATGAAAGATGCCATATTGCCGTCATTGCAATGTCGTAAATATAGGCAATGCCGTTCGTTGGTAAAATTCCATACATGATGCCAGGCCATGCCATTTTTAGCCCGCGTTCATTTCTTGACCATTTTGCTGATTTGCAGTCAAAATATGTTCGACGGTCAGCTTAGGTAAAACTATGCATGTCTGTCTGTATTGAGCCGCAGTGTAGGAGGCACCGTCGCCACACAAGGCTTTTCAAGCCAAGTAGACCCTGCACCCCCAAACCGAAAAGCTGGCCAACAAAGCCCACTTTTCCCTGAGCAAGACCTTTCTAAAAGGCACATATACACCATTATCAGAATCAGAATCATCTTTATTCTCCAAATATGGAGAACACACAAGGAATTTGTCTCTGGTAGAACACGCACAAGTTTAATCATAATAAAATTGCAAAGAGGCACTATACATTATTCAAATTTTGTTTTTGCGCTTGCAGGCCCCATTGAGAGGTGTCAATGGTTAGCTTCGATATAACTACTGATAAAAGGACAGAGGGATGTTTACCTTTTACAGTGATATGTCAGTTCCCGGGCGGACATCATCATAAATAGATTTCAAACACAAAGTGTGATCTAGATAATGAATTAGCACATCTGCAAAGTGACCCAATGAGAGTTGTAATGGTTAACTTGTAGCTGCTTCAATCTGACAACAGAATGTGCCAGCTCACAGTGATTTGAATATCGGACAGTTCCTGGCCAAGAAAACATTGCAGTGGTACTGCAATTCTTCCAAGCTGGCTCTGTTTGATGTTTTTTTTTGCCTTTGTGTTGAAGACACGGACAATAGGATCCTGCATGAATTCTTAGACGAGACAACTGAGGATGTGTGTTTGCCTCCAGTGGGATTACTTCAATAGAAAAAGTGTAGTATTGATTTGAATTACATATGTAGTGACATCAGTCCTGGAGCTTTCTGACACCCCTCGTATAGCATTATTCAGTTATGATCACTAAACATAAAGATCCAATATTTAATTTCAATGTCAAGTATAAGGACTCAAATGTTTATTTTTTATATTCCTTGCATATATTGTTACTACTGCGATTGGCTGACAACCAGTTCAGGGTGTCCCCCACCTACATATCTGATCAGGTACACTATTGCGCCATAAAGGCACGCATGTTTCCTTTTTGTACTACTAACGAAACATAAGTGGTGTCCTGGCTTGACCACCAATTTAAGAAACTAATACAGGGTTGCTATATCATTAGAAAAGGGGGCTCTCCCTGTTACACTCATTGTAATCCCTCAAGTGGAAATTTAGTTGCTGCTCTACATTTTGTGTTGCACAGTTGAACAGCACAAAGAGAAGGAGATCAAGCATGTGGTCATGGAAGGAGTGATTCAAAGTGACAGTGGTGCATTAACAGTCACTTGAGCTGTGGATGAGAAGAGTTCAAGGGCAAATTGACACTAGCCAGGAAGTGCTCTAGCAGCTTTGGCATAGCAAATTGTCATTTATACATTTTTGTTCCATGACCTTACATCTTGAAGCGCAAATCCTTAAAAACTGCCGACTACCGTACCGTTTTCTAATGTGTTTACTGTCAAGAGGGTCCTCACCTTTGGACGGCGCCTAGCTCAGAATGCACCCGACCCTTCTGGGCACTCCCTCAGGTGGCGAGCCCATGGGTCAGATAGCTCAATGGGTGTATGCCCGGCTTCCAGACGCCCCACCTCCAGGCCTGTGTGCAGGGGTGGCCCCGGTAGCCTGCATCCGGCCGGGGAAGGGAAAACTGGATCAATTTTGCCATGGATGACAATGGTAACAGAAGTACACAAATCTCAATAACTCCCAGAATTACATCAGTAGCTCTCGCTCAGAACTTGATAGTGCATATGTCCATGTGTTCGAGACCCCGTGTCGCACATTATCATTCTAACTTTATGGTGCTGGTGTTTTTGTGTGTCTGTGTGGTAAGTGGCAGTAAAGTTGGGGGGAAAGCCCTCGGTGGCTGTTCAATAAATCCTAGAGTTTTGTTTGCTTTGTTACCTCCAGCACAGAACCAACCACCGTATGTGGCCTCATCCGGCTTTGTCATCAAGAAGACTCTTACCAATTACACAGTGAATGAGAGCATTGCTTGATACAAATGAGGAAAAATAGTATTTGTTGTGACTCTACCCTCATTCTGTATTGACATTTTAGTTGACGGGAATCGGTCTTTTGGAACTCACCAAACAAATAGGGCTCGAATAAAAGTAAACGCCAGCCTGGCATTTTACTGTTAGCATGCAATAACCTTTGGTGATCCAGTTAGTGTTATACTGTAATTATCAGTTATGTCTGCCACTAAAGTGAAAGGATTCAGTTATTATGCAGCTTTTTCACAACATTTAACCCCCTTGAGTTTACTGTGAGTGCTTTACAAGCGCTCCCTATGCTATGCTGCAAAAAGCACTATATTTAGTGTCATCTGCTTCATGTTTGATTTTACCTCTGGGTGAGTTGGAGGTGAGGGTGTTGAACCATTATTCACAAATGGAGTCAATAATAACGGGATGATGAACATCCTGAAGTGTTTCTACTGAGGTCTGATAATGTCTGGGGGGCCACATTACAGTGCCCAGCATGAGGGAAGCAAAGCCCGATGTTTATGAGCAAAAACGCGGCTTCCAAAACCGCCCATATCCTTCAATGATCTCACACTCTTGGAATGAAATCCTCAATGCCTTTAGGTAGTTTGATAGACAACACTGAAAGAAAACGTAGTAATGAGCTGTAATGAATGCTAATCTTTTGGCACGCAGCAAAGCTCCCCTTGCTGCACTAAATGCTGCATTAATCGTTTAATTACTGAGCCCAGGATAAGATTCATGTTTAAGATATTAAATGGGATGATCGGTGAGATTTTCTAGTTTCCATATTGTGTGTGTTTATGAGCAATTTCACCTGTGCCTTGTTCACTTGAATAGAAGTGAGAGAGAGATTATTGAAATTGTGTTCAATGTAATTCATATAGTGGCTACAGACATAAAAAGTGAATATAAGCTTTGGAATTTTGAAAGTTTGGAAAATGGTTGTCATTGTTTTCTATTATTGATTTAAAATGGAAATTCTCCTAACTGAATATATGGTGGCAGGCTGTTCGCGCGAATAGGATTTCCACCTCACAGATGTGACATGCAGAGATAGATTTCACAGTAAAGGGGAGCGCAAACATTGACTGGGGGATAGGTTTGGTGCCTTCCGGGAGGGTGCCTCAGAGGTAGGTGTGAAGCAGAATAGCATATGTCTAAAAACTTGCAAAGAGCCACCGAGCGTAATCCTTTGGTTGCACAGTGCCCCCAAGATGAGTTACTGCACCCCAGCCCGGCAATAATAATAATAATGATAATAATAATACAGGTAATTTTAATCATCCTTGATATGCTTCGTTTGTAATTAAAAGTCATAAAGTGGACAGAATCTGTATTATGATATGTCTATGACATGAAGAGACTCTTAACAGCAGCCTCAACTTCAAACTTCTCATGTATAGTTTGACCCTGAGCAAAGGTTGATAGCAGATACAATAGAAAGCAAACTTGAACGCAAAGTTCATACGATGGCCCCATTAATGAAGAAGCGTTTCAAACAGCAGCTTTTGCCCACAAAAGAGAGCATTCTTCACACCCATACCACAGAATAAGTGTCCATGTAAAGAGCAGAGCTAATCTGTTTGAACGCTCAGTCACACTCAGGACACCAAAGGAAATCGCTTCTTACCCATGAATGTCATATGGCACTAGAAGATGCCATCGTCCAACCAGACAGTCCAGAGAACTTGTGACGTCTCCATTCCTCGTTTTTATTTTGTGAAAGAGAAGTGTTCCCTAAAATAAGCTTACCTGTGTTTATTCGCTCGTGTTGAACCAGTCAAAGCAGCGTTTTTTTTAAGTTCAAGAGTTAAGTAATTTTGGAAAACTACCAAATCAAATAATTGTATGTCACAAGCAAAGTAATTAAATAAAATACCTTAAATAAAGCATGAAAAAAAAATCTATTTCATAAATTTTCCAAACCATGTGATCAATCAATCACCCTCAAGGCATGTCTATTTTTTTCATTACATTCATGTTTCTATGTGTGCATAACTGAGGTATTAGGGAATTAATTTCTTAAGTGTGTGATTTTTAACTGAAAATACACACAATTCGCCCTGCCATCAAAATTTGGTGTGGCGTGGTGAGAAGTATTCATATAACACCAATGATCTGCAGCTTGTGTTCTGCTGTGAAACATGATTTTATAGAGTACTGCATCTTTACTACAATGCATTGTGTATTAAAACAGTAAGAGGAATTAAGTAGTTTATTATATTCATCATTCTCCATATCTTATTTTTGTAATCCTCTATTATTTTTTTGGGCTTCTACACAGGAGTTCCTGAATTTTTACTTCGAGATGACACATATTTTACCACTAGTAAACATTGACTAAACGGTGCAGATGTCCAGTCCAAGATGTGGTTTGTTTGCATACATCAACAAAACTACACTTTGAACTGCTAATCCCTCATTTATGTTTTTTGTACCTCAGTTCGGCAGAACCACAGTGCTTTCCTTTCCACATTCAGTATGTTTGGATTTCTCCCATGCAACAAAACACCCAATGTGAATGGCCAGGAGAACTGAATGATATCAGGGGGCTGTCATGTTTTCAAAATATGCCTCACTGCGCTTGAACGTTTCAAAACACAGAGGAGGAGCACAGTCTTTGGAAAATTTGCTGAGTCTATTGAGGAATTGTGTTTCCACTGTCAGATTTCTTTTCAGTGAGTCATCTTGGTAGCATTTACAGAATATGTTAACGTGCCTCTGCTAATTCATGACACCTTGAGATGTGATCTTAAACCAGCCCTTTTTCTCAATCATTTACACGTAATTCTTGTCATCTTAGACTAAAATTAGCAAATCTCGACACTGAGATCGCACATCTTCCTTTTCTAGAATATCCCCTTCTGTCTGCGATTTGTGAACAGTGAATATTTAGGGAATATCATCAGGATAATGTGCTGCACAAATTAGAAAGGGAAATGAAATGGACATGCGCATGCATTGAATGGCAGCATCTGCAAGTTGTACCTTCAGATCATACATTTTACAGGTCCTGAGGAATGCCTTCATTTTTGTTCTGTGTGGTAGCAAGGTCTAAATGAAATGCCTCTCAGAGACGCATGACATTCCCTTGTCGTATAGTAATGAATCCTATAAGATTATTTTGCCTTGTTCCATGAGATATAAAATATTGGCTTTCGCTCATCACAGGTTGTCTAAATGTTGTCCGGGGTCCTTGTGAATCTTGTCATTTCTATTACTTTTATTGTTGACAAATGAAAAAGTCCTTAATAGTGATTTTGCCTTTGTCTCTCTTGGTAGCCAATCCTACGGGTGCCGGACCAAAGGATTTCCCGGACTCCTCCGAGGTCTTCCGCGAGTCCAGCAGCACTACAGGCATGGTGGTGGGCATCGTAGCTGCCGCGGCTCTGTGCATTCTCATCCTGCTCTACGCCATGTACAAGTACCGCAATCGAGACGAGGGTTCCTACCACGTGGACGAAAGTCGCAACTACATCAGCAACTCGGCTCAGTCAAACGGCTCGATTGTCAAAGAGAAAGCAGTCAACCCCACAAAGACTTGCAGCAAGAACAAGAAGAACAAGGATAAGGAGTACTACGTGTGATTGTCAAAGTGCTGGTCTTTGTCTGACCAACTGGAACGCTCTTGGAAAATTCAAATCAAAACTTTATTGTGTACAGTATGATAACAAAATTGAACCTTACTTTGTCATTTTTCTCCCAAGAAGACAATTCTCGGCACATCAAAATGAAGACATCTGAGGGAAGAAACATTCTCAAGACTGTCAGTAAAAGAATGTGGATGGACAAATGGCTCCGGCATCCAAGTGATAGTGATATAAAAACAACCAAATAACATAATCCATCTGTGACTTGGTTCCAACTGCGGGATGAACCCACTCCTTTGTTGGTAGCCTCCACGGGAGCACAGATGCACTTTGCAAAGATGGGTTATGAACTTTATGGTATGATTTTAACTTGCCTGTGTTTGTGGTGTTTTGTTTCAAGAGAACATGGCGCCATATGTAAGTGTTCACAACATTTGATTTGAAGAAGACAGAGGCAGGACTCTTACAGCAAATCCACAGAGGGGGAAAAAACAACAGGACAAAAGTCCACAGACTTTCCAATGTGTCTCAGTTGAACATAACCGACCAAGCGCTGAATTGACTGAAGTGCAGTGTCATTTACAATAATTTTGAGTCCAAAAGAACAAAATGTCCATTGTGCCAGTACGAAATCTGGAGGCCTTTGTTTTGGCATCATGTTAAATCTAAGGCAAGAAGTTGCCTCAGAAGTCTCAGACGTGACCATGTGGGAGCCATGCACGCTGAATGATCCTATTCCATTACATATGTTTATGTTCAGTACAACCACATCTAAATGTGCTTTCTGAACTGTGATAATGTGGTGTTTTATAGTCTGTTGATAGATGATGCGAACTATAACTGCTACAAAAATAATTTTTTGTAATAAAAATCAAAAGACAAAAAAGGAATGAAAATATAATTGTTAAATGTTACTAGACATAGAACATTTTATGAAAAAATATGCATCATTTGTTTCCAGCCCCCTTCGTGTTTTTACATGTTCCTTTATAATTTTTTTTATACAATTGCTAACCAGGCCGAGTGTATTGCACCCGATACTGCTGAAAATAGGTTTAAAGCAGGAGAGGAATGAGCAAGATAACGTGCATGGCTTGAAGAATAATGCCTTCCTTCAGCAAAATAACCCGACTGACTCAAGTGTGCTGGAAAAAAGAAGATTCTAGTGCGAAGATGATCACACAGATGAAGAACGATAAATTTGTTTTGTGTTTCCAAGGGGCATTATGACATCTGCCAGGCTGTGCTCGATACTCTTGCAAAGACCGAAAGATTTCATGAGTCCATTTTAACAGGTTTGTTCTGTCATTCTGTCCGTCAGTTGCTTACCAGAGACGTGTACTTGGAATGCGTGTGAGGAACATGACCATGAACTATAAATGGTGATTATAATTTACCGTGGTCTGCTCTTTCATTTTTTCCTTGAATATTTACTTAACACTTTTAACTTACTTACAAAAAGATGTTGGTTGAATATTATCTTATATTACCCCCCCCCCCTCACACTTTTCCTCTCCCTTGCCCATATGTTCATGGTTTTAGAGAACATGTTGACAACCACCCACATATTGTACTGAAAAACTTTTTGATATGCTATCAAATTAGCAACACAAGTTTGTTCAGCCCTTTGCAGATGGCTCCAGTTATTTTTATTATGTTCTAATCTGAACATTTGGCACAATGTTGCATAGGGGAAAGTGTCAGAAATTCTAACAAGAGTGAAGTGGAATTAAAATTGATTTCATTATTCATCTCAACAGCATATGGAAATAGAAACCACGAATAAAACCCCTTTCACGTTTGCAGGCTACCGACACATACAATTAGCGCAAGTCATGTTTCAATCATGCAGTCCATCATTTGATTCCACATTAATTCAAGCATCAACCTTTGCAGTATAGCATCATTTTTGGGTCATAAATCAGGGCAGCAGTCCCGGGAGATGATAAATGTAGTCCAGAACTATCTGCACTTGTTCTGCAGATACGCTTGGTACAAACAAAGATAATTGGGCAGGTTTTTTTTGCAACAATTTCCACATTAGACAGTAAAGGTCCAATTATTGGATGGCTCTAAAGATTTCCATTCTTGTTTTCATGAGCACACTCTTGTATTTGGACTATTAGCTCTATTTCGGGCCACCATACTCCAACATTTGAAACACAAATGTGATGTCCTCTGGAGTGTATGGCAACTGACAGTCTCCTGGGGATTATTTATCAATAACTAAATGCTGCTTGCAGTGGCTTTAATGTTTGTGTCCGCACCATAAAAATGTGGATTGTTTTTGAACATGCCCAAGTGCATTGGCAATGACTTTCTACTTCTTCATCATTGTAGTCGTGCATTCGTGTAATCAGTGTTTCATAAAATAATCAAAATCCATTCTTTGTGCCTTGAGGCTTGTTACAGTTTTGCTCTATGGTAATTCTACAAGACAAGACTGTTTTGATGCAAGTTTATTTTCGTGTGTTACATTCGAGATCGACAAATGATATCATTTTGCATGTTGTTTTACTTGATTTGCTCTCAGCAGGTTGATTGTTCACTTTTCCAGTAGCCAACATCTCCCTCAACAGTATAGTTGCTCCCTCCCAGGATGCACATAACACCAGGAATAATGAAATAACAATAGGAGTCTCTCGGATTTCTTTCAGCGGGCATCCACTCTGCCAATAGGAGAACACTCATATGGTGGAGAGGTATTTTTAGCAAAATGTTTATCCTCTCCTGTCGTCCTCCCTCTTATGCATTGTTGTTCCTGTCTTTTGTCTCTCTCTTTCGCTCTCAGCTGGATATAGCAGACGTCCTTTTCATTGGACACACCAGTGTAATTCGCTCTCTCTATAATCATCCATTTTCCAATTTTCATGCCCTCTCCCCGAACTTCAGACACACATTGTGGAGTCTATTTCACAGCAGTACACTGAAGCATGGTGGTTTCCATTTCATTTGGTCAGTATTTCTTTAGAAATCTCATTATACACTTTTTCGCAGCAGTGTCGCTGAATGAGAGCTTCTCTGGCTGACCATGCTAAAGGAAGCTTAATTACTTATGAATGTAAATTGTATGCAAAGGTTCTGAATCAGCTAAAAACTGGAGTTTACTTCCATTCACTCTTTATTGCTACCATGAAACCTATGACCGTCTTCACCACACTGCGGAAGCCCAGAAATTATATATATATCCATCGATCCACTTTTCGTACTGCTTATTCCTCATTAGGGTCGCGGGGGGGTGCTGGAGCCTATCCCAGCCATCTTTGGGTCGCCAAATCGGTTGCCAACCAATCGCAGGCAATTATTATATATATAGTTATATATGCATATATAACTATATATATTGCCAACCAATCGCAGGCAATTATTATATATATAGTTATATATGCATTTATAACTATATATATAATAATTGCCTGTGATTGGTTGGCAACCGCCAGCATTAGCATGCTAATATGCATAACATACAGCACAGATGAAATATAGTACAATATAGTACAGAGAAGAATATAATTTCATGAACGTTGAATTTCCGGTTCTGTTGTCTCACTCTCTGGGTTACTCCTACACTTATTGCACACACTGTTGACTGATGGAGCCTGCGATTATAATAATGGTACCACTTGTAGGAAAATGGCCTAAAATTGAAGTATTGAATACCATACGTGTACTTTATTATATGTAACCTTTTATCAAAGTCAAAAAGTCAAAGTCAGCTTTATTGTCAAATATGCTAATATGCATGACATACAGCACAGATGAAATCTCAGTTTATTCAATAATACCTGTCGTTTTTATAAAGGAAAAGATGATGTGGCAGCTTTTTATGTGCATATGAGTAAACCCTTTAAAGCAACATTTCTTCTTCTCCATTGTTTTATAAACTCTAGCACGATGACGCGAGTGTGCACAATATATGTATGTGTGACTTTGTGACGGTACTCAAGGACGTATGCAATCTGGGAGGCAAGTGACACCTCAAGCTGAGCATGAACATCAACACAACAAACACAAGAAACAAGAGGCAAACTATTTACATGTCCACTAAACACATTTTGTCCACTTCAAGCCTTTAGAGGAATTTTATGAGCAACAGAAAATATAAAGGAGATGATGACAGACATTTGTATCAGACCCTGAGCCAGAATTGAATTGCAAAATAAAGGTTTCTTGTTGGGACCTACTGGCCACCCTTTACATGGGGTGGAATCAATGTGGCAAGGGCACCAAATACATCTAGCATTGGTTGGTGCCATTTATCATCTTTGACAAGTGCACTTCTCACTTCCATTTGGCTTTATTACAGGTACATTTCTCCGCCATATAATGATGTTTTCCTTCGCTCTCGTCCTCTGAGGCCATGAAAACCTGCATTGGAAAAACCAAGGTGATTTATTTATTTATTTATATTTTTTTGCCTTAGCTACTGTATATAAATGTGTTTTTAATCATTTTTACAATTATTGAAAGGGTTTGATAGACGTTCATGATGTATTTATGAATTAAATACAGCGACATCTATCAGATAATTGTCTGATCACAAATATTATCTCTGTGGCAAGCCTAGAATTATCGCGACATTGCCCTTCATCTTGTGCATGAGTGCATGCAACTGGTCATCAGTGTAGTTTTGATGATGATGAATGGGCTTGATTGCTTTGTACCAGAAACTGGAATTCTTGGTCTTAGATAAAATTCATTTTGTGCATCTGGGATTCATTATGATGCGTAAATCAATATTTAATATCCTGGGATCAATGAATGTGCTTTGTTTCAGTGAGCCGTCAAGTGATGAAGCACCACAATGAATGATGAAGGGACTGGTCTGCGCTTGTGTTTGACTGATCGGATAACATTTCTACTAATAATGTTGATATTTGTTGAGAATAATATGTCAAAAAAGTCAAATATCCCCATCCAGTAAAGCACTAACGCTCATCTACCAGTACTGGATTGATTTTTTTTTTCACCCACCTGGGCACCTATAAATAGATTGATGGATGGATAGAGAGATGGATCGCCAGCCAGCCAGATTTTCAGACAAGTGAAATTAGTAACAACTCAATTTTCAATGTGAATATTTTTTTTTCAATAGTCAGGACACAATAGCTCCCAACTGTGACCAAGGTAAACACCGAAATGGAACATCCAATGTGCACAAGCCCACTCCACAACACACAAGAACTACCCCCCATCCATCACGTGACATCGCTGAGCAGATGAATGTGCTCAACAATTTAAAAAATAAATAAACTAACTACTAACTTTGGATCTTGCTGATGTTTTTCAAGTTATAACTGAAGACCATTGTAACAGAGTTCCACCAAGCTCATTCAGGTGCTGTTCAATGTCTTCTTGTTTTTATTTAAGATCGGCAAACAACATCTGGCAAAAGGACTGCAGATGAATATGAACCATTCCTCAAGATCATTTGCATTCTTATTAATGTTGATTAATATACAACATCCCTTTTAATCAATAAATATTTGGAAAGTGAAATGAATAAATTAGTTGAAGGTAACACAGTTACAGGGTCCGTGCTAAGATCAAATGTCCCTGGCCAATATAACAGGCAGGTGAATCATATCACTGCTACATGTAGATTTTATTACAAATAACAATGGCACATTGTGTTTTCTCCCAGCTCCCGTCTTTATAAATTATTCATGAAAGCTTATCTGTCCATGTCTTCAAAATAAGTAGAGCGCAGACGGACTGATATCATTCAACAACGATACTTTAATAATAACAAGGTCTCCCTTTTTATTCGATAGCGGTCATATTTGCCTCTTTGGAACTCACGAGAAATTTCATTAAGGGAACGTGAAATCGAATTTAAGATCAGAAAGGAAATCTTTGCCAAATATTACAACCGCACTGGCAAAGGTATACTACAATTTAAGCTACAGCCACAATCACAAACACATTGTTATTGTCCTTACTAAGACAAGTTTTGTGATGAATCCCATTCGATTGTGCCAAACGTAGTCAGTGGCTGTTCAGAACAAAAACTGCAAAGGTAATCTTTTCATAACATAGCTTGAAATGACCTCATAGCCTCACCTTTGGATGCACTCGCATTCATGAAGTACTTGACATATTTGCGGTAACAATGCTGGAGCAACAATCAAGTGCCTCCAGTGTGGTGTGCTAACTCATTCTCTTGGTTCTTTGGGGACCATGCAGTGCTGTGTGCATGTGTCTGTTTGTAAGTGTTGCGTTATATTTTTAAAGAAATTCAAATGCAGCAAATATAATACATTTTAAAAAAGGATATCGCGTCATGAAGTGTTGTATCAGCAATTTTCAGCAGATGCACAAGAGAAAAACACAAGGGAAGGGGCGGGAGTAGCTCGACACTTTACAATGCCATCAACATAGCAGTTGTCTCCCTTGAAACATAGCAACGTTCTTAAGGGATGCAGGACTCCATTGTGAAGAAAAGGGTATACATATAAACAAATGAGGAAAAACATATACTGGTTTAGCCGTGGTCTGTCTGAATGAGCAGTTCACGTAGAATCATACAGATTTAATTGAAGACGATAGTAATGCAAACAGCCAGTCATGCGATGAACACGCGAGTTGTGATAAGAATGAATTTCACTCACAATTCAGCCATGATGGTTTCCTCAACTGGAAAAGCTATCGACTGGTCAATTGTATTTCTATTTTGTTTTCATCTTTTGTGCTGCAAAAGATGATAATGATATGGACCCCAATTTAGAATCAATTATAATGTGATTAGAAAAAAAAGAACTCAGGTGCAAATGCAGTGAATGGATAGTGTTGGATATTACGACTATTACCTCAATACCTCAATGCACGAGTGTTTGAAAAATATTTGGGCATAAAAGAAGTGACTAATCTGTGAAGTGGTCTAATTTGTTGACACTTCAGATTGCAACTGTCTGTCCTTGGTGGAGGTAGATGCTCTCCTGAGTGTCATCCTACACTTCCCTACCACTGTTTGATCGTTACGTACGTGTGAGAATGTAGGAGAATGTTATCATTTATGACATGAAGATGAAATGTCTTCAGGCATCCAATGAAGAATTAAATTAAAGAGAGTTCATGTTGCCAGTTGAATGTGACACCGTCGCTGCTCTTTAAGTCATCATCTTTCAAAGACAATTCAGCCTTTTCGATCAGATCGGTTATACTGAATTATCAAGTACAATGTTTATTCATTGTAATTAAAACTCATGTTCATTCATCTTGCCAACTGATAGATTGCCAAGGGTATAATTCTGCCCGATTTTTCCTGATTTTTCACCCTACTGCCGGTTAAGACTTGGCATATGAACATTATGCTCTTCACAAATAGTTTCATCTTCTAAATGTGTCTAAAAATGGACTTGGGTGCATTTGTGTTAGTTGTAAAAATGGAAATTCATTGACTTCACATACCGGGAGTCGAACACATTAAGGTAAAGAAATACAACCATGTCTACAGAAACTAATAAATTAATACAATGGACACTAAGCGTCTCTGAATGATACAACATGCCTGCGATGTTAATAAGGACAAATACCCCAAGTAGCACAAATGAACTTTGTATGAACCCCCAACGTAGACATTATGAATTGAATCATGCCTCTTTGAGCTCTTGTGAGCACATGCTAAGTCAATTTCAGGAATTGAATACGTATATATTTTTCATTTAGTGAAGTCAACTGGAGTGCACGGCTGCAATGGTGGCGAGGAGTTGACACTTTAAGTAATATTTTGTGTCTGGGCTCTCATCATATGTTCTCTCTTGCCAACTCAAATCTTGAGTCAGATTTGTTTTCTCTTTTACATGCCTTTTTGGGGGGGGAGTGGGTTTGTTTGTTTGTTTGTTTGTTTGTTTGTTTGTTTGTTTGTTTGCTAGGGTCGAAGGGTCTTAGAGCACAGTTGTAAATAAATAATCTTGCCTGGATAAACAACATAAAAGCTGCAGAGAAGATAAATCCTTGTTCAAAGAAAGTCTGTTGATAATGCTTCAATGAGAAATATTGTTTTTTCTTGGGAAGTGGAGCCTCACAACGTGATAGATGAACAATAAGAGATTGTCAAAAGAAAATATCATCCATATAGCCACGATTGCAAATGACCAAGTCAGGCTTGAAATAAGAGAAATGCTTGAGTCACGAGCTGTCATGTGAGGCCAGAGATAATAATGAGGTTTCAAGCTTTAAAACTGCCTTGCTATGCTTGGTGTGCTTTTCGGTACATGCAAAGAAAAAAATGATTTAATACTGCTTTTTTTAGGCTAAAAGTAATGTAAATGGTGCACGGCAGTGAATTCAACTTCGTGTAAAAGGAGCAGTTGATTGATTTAAAATCTTATTGGAGGGGTAGAAGAACATATGGAGCTCATGGTACAATGGATAACAGTTCGGATTCCAGGCCGGTTTGACTGAATTTATGCAGCCCGGTGGGTCCAGGGCTTAGCGCATTGACCTCACAATGCAGAGGTCATGAGTGCCTTCCTGTGTGTAGTTTGCATGTTCTCCCCGTGCTTTTCTGGGTTTTCTCTGGGTCCGTTAGTTTCCTCCTACATTCAAAAAACAGTCATTTCAGGCTGAGTGAGGACCACTACAAATTGTCCCTTGGTGTGAGTTGTCTGTCGAAAAAATATGTCATCACAGTCACAGCCCAAACCAAGACCAACAGTAAAACAAGTGTTTGAAATGTGAACATGCTGTGGCATTAATTTGGTATAGTATTTTTTGATGATTGCTTTATTGTTCAAATGTATTTTTACTAATTGTTTTATCTTTTTATTGTGTGTAACATCTCATCTCTCATCTCATTATCCGTACCGCTTATTCCTCATTAGGGTCGCGGGGGTTGCTGGAGCCTATCTCAGCTGTCTTCGGGCATGAGGCGGGGGACACCCTGAATTGGTTGCCAGCCAATCGCAGGGCACACAAAGACGTACAACAGTCACTCTCACACTCACACTTAGGGACAATTTGGAGTGTTCAATCTGCCTGCCATGCATGTTTTTGGAGTGTGGGAGGAAGCCGGAGGACCCGGAGAAAACCCACGCGGGTCCGGGGAGAACATGCAAACTCCACACAGGGAGGCCGGACCGGGACGCGAACTGGCGACCTCTGCACTGTGAAGCCGGTGTGCTAACCACTCGACTACCGGGCCGCCCTGTGTGTAACATATGTCAGCCAATTCAAGCTCAGTATTGTGTTATCTGGAAACATTGAATGTCTTTACTTTTACATTCTTATCATATATCAATGTTTTCATCCTTGAAAAGCACTACTATTATGAGCAAATCTTCTCATAAATAACTGGTAAAAGGGTGCTTTCAAGTGAACATTTCAGCTCTGGGGTTAGGGATACAGTGGTTGGTAATTTCTCAGAATGCAGTGCGAGGGTTTTGAGCTGAGGAGGTTTACTCCCACTCAAAATGGTCCACGCAACAGGGGGCACATGTTTACTGACAGCTCCACAGAGGGTTGCGAAAAATCACCCGCTACTACACACTCCTTAGCGCCCATGCTGTTACATTAATGCATGGGGCTGTACGGCATTATTCATAGCTGTTTGACTGCAGGGGGTGGGGCTAGGACAAGGTGGGGATGCAACTGAGATTGAGCCACAACAGATGCAAATAGATCTAGGCTATTTTTTAACATTCCAGTCACTGGAAAGTCAAAAACTCAACTGATAACTCTGAATAGGTCGGGGAGCACAAGGACTAAGTAGTGGATGGAGTTTTGAGTTATGCAAAACATGGATCATTTACATGGCACCAAAAATACTACTGATGACTGCATAATTGCTATGCAAAAGTCTAATGTGCTTTTGTTCTCTTAATCGCCTTCCATTTGTGGGGACATTGGCTGGAACATGAAAGTAGTTATTTGAGGAAGCACTTAAATTGAAACATTTATTTTGAGTCCAGGTCTATAAATCAATACATACTCTATGTACTGCTGAAGGCCTTTGTGGCATTGAAGGACATTAATTTCAAAGGTGAGTAGTTTCAGGTGCTCTAAAATAGCAACCTTTACAACACAATGGTTATATTTTCAAACTTGTGTTGCCTATATAAAGGCAGGCTTTTTTAATTTCAAATCTGTTTCTGACATTTTCAGTGGCTGATTGTTATGGAAAAACAAAATTTTTGTTCAACTAATAAAGTAAGCACTCTTAACTAATTATCGAGGGGTTGTCATGCACCGAAAAGTAAATCATCGACAAGGTGCCGGGGTCCGAATTCTCCCATGGCCACGCGACCTGAAATTAGACAATTCAGAGCACCATATACTGTAGTTATGTCTGGGATATTCAAATTCATAGTAGTTGTGATCGATAGTGATTGTTCAGTACTTTGTGATATGTGGTGGCCCTATTTTCATGTTCGGCGCAAGTCTGGTAATACACTGTAGGTAAGCGCAAAGTGCACTTAGAGTAAAATGAAATGCAAGATCTAAACTTGCGGAAGATGACATGTTAACTACCGTGAATGGAAACCTGGAGAGGGCCTTCTTTTTGTGGAATGTCCAACGAGATACAAAATGGTAAACTAGACTTGCTCTTGTGTGAAAATGAGGATGTGCCTGTTGTTACGCCCAGTGCACGGGAACGTTTACAATAATAAGGCATGTGATATCAAGACTCAGAAGACGTGAACTATGTTTCTCATGTTCACTTTTATTTTGAGACATTCATTTCCTAGTATCTGGAATGGATCTCAAATCTCAAATCTCAGAGTGACATGAAAGCTTAAAGATTCTGTCAGAAGCAACACATACTGAAAGCTGTTGCCAGTATTGTGCGTACCTAAACTGAGTTTAAAGCAGTTCGTGAAAACACAGAAGAGAATTTCACTCATTTGTAGAGGGATTTAGAATGTTTCTAACCCTTTCATACTGTGGGTGAAATTTGGGGAAACTATGTAACGCCACCAGTTCCTGAAAAGGTGGTAGGTAGGGAGAAGGTAGAAATCACACCAATGTGCCAGACAATGCATTGTAAAAATATGTCAATTTCTGTCGACAAGAAATTTAAATTGTGATTCCATGAGACCCATTCAAAAACTGCACAACATTGCTTTATTTTTCTGGTCACCTGAAATACAAAACTGTCACTGCCGCCATCTACCCCATCAACACCGCCAGACCACTGCACCCCTACAGTACCCATCCATCCATTTTCCAATACGCGTATTCTCTCAAGGGTGGCATTCCAGATGCCTTTGCACAGTAGGCTCACACCATGAACTCATTACCAGTGTAACACAGGCCACATGTAAGTGAACAACGATTCACACTCTTAAACACCGTCACACCAAGGGACATTATTACAGTTTTCCATTAACCTTCCATGCATGTGTTTTTTTTTAATTTGACAGGAACCAACCATCCACCCACTGTCGCCGCCCTGTTTACTGTCATTGTTTCCAATGTTCCTACCTTCATTCTAAAATTAATATATAAATAACGAAAAGAAATGAGCTGAAGTAGACAATGTAGAAATTGCACAAACATATACGTACTTACATCGACTAGCCCTGCCTCAATGGCCAAGGTGGTAGTATGTCCTCAGTCCATAAAACAGAGTTGAATCAACACTTCACTCACTCTGTCATTCTACCACATCACCTTCAAATTCACCGGTCCCTCCCACTTAGTCATTGCTTTTATCATACACTCCTTTCAGCATCCGCCGCTCATGAAATGCTAACCTCCTCGCTATGCCCATGATCGAGCCATCTCTGCCGCGACTCTAGCCCTCTGGAACTCTCTAGCTTCGACACATCTGCAAATGCATTGACATTTGATCCTTCAAATAATCTGTCAAAACCCACCTGTTCTGTGGTGTTTTTTCCACATCTTTCAATTTCGTTCCTTATTTCATGCTTTGTTTTTCTTTTCTTGACATCTGTGAGTTTTGATTTTTTTTTTATTTAAACTGTCTGTTTTTATCGTGCATCTTTTCATTCTTAGTGCGGACTGTATGGTGAAAAGAGCTTTCAAATCAAATTTGTATCACATTATTAGTTCAAACAGGTTTCGTAGCGCCATCGGAGAAGAAAGAACCAAAACAGCTTTCTGCAAAAACGTCTGTGTAAGTTCTCAGTCGTACAGGAGTGGTCCATCTATGAAAAGGTTTCTTCAGCCGTCATCTGTACTTCTTTGAAGGTGTCGGACGTTTCGCTTCTTGTCCAAGAAACTTCGTCAGCAAATTAAAGTCTTACTGGTAGTTTAGGCCCTATATATATATATATATATATATATATATATATATATATATATATATATATATATATATATATATATATATATATATATATATATATATATATATATATATATATATATATATCCCTACTGTCCAGACGGCACCGCCATGTATATTCCATCAATTCCATCAATTCCAGCAATCAAATAAAAAATATATTATTTATTTTTGGAACCAAAAACTGAAACCAAAAACTTTTTCTATGCAGTTTGAAGCAGCAGTTTTCTGCTGGGTTTGACTCCTGAGCATATTTGCTAGATGGAGTTGCCAATAAGAAAAGCCCCCCAGTGGAGTGTCTACATGACTTATTATATGAATAAGTGATCATAATGTATAGTAAGGCGTTTTTAGGCCAATAAAACCCACCATGTGTACTCAGACGTTCTTAGGCGGAAAAAAATGACCATGGATAGCAAGGCATTTTTCACCCGAAAAAAACCCCACCGTGTATAGTACGACATTTTAGGCCGAAAAAAACAACCATGTATAGTAAGGTGTTTTTAGGCACAAAAAAACGACCCTGTATAGTATGGCTTTTTTAGTCCCCCCGAAAAAAAAAAAAAACATGTATATGAAGGTATTCTAGGCCGAAAAAAAAAAACGACCATGTATAGTAAGACGTTTTTCGGCCGAAAAAATGTCCATGGATGGTAAGGCATTTGTTTGTAAGTAGAAAAAAAACGACCATGCAGTGGTGCACCAACATGGCCTCCAACGCTTTTTCTTCTGTGCCTATAAATATCTGAATCACAAATTGTAATGTATCCATGATTTTTCTTAAGTAATTCCACATTCTCTTTCAGCTTCGTTTCATTGTGCTGCTTCCAGACATGTGTTTTCATATTTAAGCATTAACCAATCACATTTCAGCCATTATATTATACAGTATGTTATTAGGGTCAGAAATCTACCTGGACACCTTCACAAACTGTTGCTTTAAGCAATCAGATTTCAAGTTGGCAGCAAGGTCGTCTTGCAGGCCTTATTTCCTGGCTAACGGTACCGTCTAAGTGGACTTCTAGTAAATCATACCATACTTTTTATATGAGTCGCAGTCGCAGCTGGAGTTACATCTAATGTTGTATAGTCATAACATAGGGTTGCATTGATTCAGACATAGCATTACTCAAGACCAGGGTTTGAAATGCATGTGTCGCCACTACAGAAAACATGCTGAACACTAATGTGCAATTGTTACGGCCACCTTGGTTCATACTGAGACATATTTCATTTAAATTAAAAAAAACACAAATAAAAAGATGTTTCTTTATTATTAAGTAAACCCAGGCGCACGGCTGGTCAGCAAGAGCAAGATTTCTTATAACTTCACAAGAGCACTTACATTCGCAACTTTGGTCATGCTGTTCACAAAAGTGAGGATGAGAAAACAATAACACAGAATTTATTACCGGCTCAAACTGCACCGCATTATTGATGGAAATATGAGTTTCACATCTCTTTCCACTGAACCACTGACCAATTCTCTGTCAAAAAGACAATGGTCTTCATTGTGTCTAACACCAGGCAAAACAAGCATCTGTACCAACAAAAGCCTCCTTCAAATAAACTCCCCGTACACCTCACAGCTCAGTAAATGAACACTACTAATGAGAAATGTAGCCATTCCCCCAATTACAAGAAAGGCCTTTTAAGAGTTATTTAGATTTTTTGACACATTTCTCCTTTCCTGTTCTCACTATATAGCCAAAGTTGTGGTCTAATTAATGAAAATTGCAATTTACTCTGCGTTCTCTGTCCAAGTGGAACTAGACTGCCGCAAATGAAAGTTTCCCTTGAAATGTCACCAAAATCTCAGAGAGATACTATTTGAAAAATAACAGTGTCTTTTCCGATACAGTATACTACTTATGGTTGTCAAGAAATGAGAGTTTAGATTATCACCCTTTTAAATTGATCTATTAGATCCAATATGGAAATGTCACAGAATGTTTTATCCAGACATTCTATCATACAACATAATAAAGGATCAGTATTTGATAGACAGACCGAATTTGTTGCAAGAGACTTGAGCTGCTTGTCAGTTTACCTAACTCTTCAATGGCCGTGAACACTTGCTTGTCCATTCATGTGTATCACGGTTTGCGAGGTGGTGATGGCGGGTGCGGATCCCAAAAAGCAGGCAGGAGGGAGCAGGAGGTTGTTTGACAAATTGTATTACAATAAATGTCAGCTGGAAACAAAATGTAAAACATCAAAATCATCTGAATGGAAAAAATAAAAAGTAGCAAAAGAAGACCAAAAGTAAAAGTCCGCCAAGGTTAAACAAACACATACACAATGCATGCAGCAACCAAGCAGCAAACAAACAATGAACCGGCACCGGATGATCGTGCCGGGTGTCCTTTTAAGTGTCAATGATTAAACAACCAACACCTGCGAGGCTGCAGGCAGGGCTGACGTCGCTACCCGCTGGTCGCCAATCTGATCGGGACGACCAGCACCTGTGCCAACCAGATCATGACTGTACCCCCCCTTCAAGGGGCTGCTTCCAGAAGTCCCAACAGTCTCCCAAAAGGTCCACTCGCCAGGGAACGGTCGGTGGAGAGGGCAACCGCTGCCTCTCCAGCATACGACGGGCGGCGGCCTGATGGGAACGGGACTCAGTCTGGGGTGGACGAAGACGCGGCACGGATCGTCGTGGCCGTGAGTGCGATCCCTCTCGCACGTTCACGCGACGGCGCATGGCTCTGCGTGGACGTCGAACTGCCAGGCGCAGAATGGCACCCCGTACGGCCGTATGGGACCAGGTCTCGGCCGGATGCCGACGTGGGTGTGAACTGCCCGGCACCGGGGAAACGAGACCAGTCCTGAGCCGCTCCGGGATCCAGCGGCGAGTGGGGTCTAGGACTGACGTTGACGCGGACGTTGCACGGCTCGTCGTGGATGAGACTCAATTCGTCATGCACGACGACAGCGTGGCTGGACGTGGGCGTGCAATGCCAGTCACCCAGTGTCACCCTGGACGGCCACCTGGAAGGAGGTCTCGGCCGGACGTTTACGTGGACGTTGCGGCTCGTCGAGTGACGCAATTCAAACTCGACGAGGCTTGCGCTAACGTGGACGTAGCATTGCCAGGCACAGGGTGGAAATGAGACGGGTTCGATGTACCTGCGGGATCCGATGGTTGGCCGGTTCATTCTGTCACGGTTTGCGAGGTGGTGATGGCGGGTGCGGATCCCAAAAAGCAGGCAGGAGGGAGCAGGAGGTTGTTTGACAAATTGTATTAAAATAAAGGTCAGCTGGAAACAAAATGTAAAACATCAAAATCATCTGAATGGAAAAAATACAAAGTAGCAAAAGAAGACCAAAAGTAAAAGTCCGCCAAGGTTAAACAAACACATACACAATGCATGCAGCAACCAAGCAGCAAACAAACAATGAACCGGCACCGGATGATCGTGCCGGGTGTCCTTTTAAGTGTCAATGATTAAACGACCAACACCTGCGAGGCTGCAGGCAGGGCTGACGTCGCTACCCGCTGGTCGCCAATCTGATCGGGACTACCAGCACCTGTGCAGGTGTAGGCGGGGCAGACAGCGCCCCCCGTTGGTCGCCAACCAGATCATGACTATGTGCAATGGAGGGCCAATTCCTTTCTCGATATATAACACAATGGTTTCAGACTATTGATTTTCAGGACTGGCTTGTATATCCGATAGTTTACCGTTGTCTAGAAAGCAGGAAAGAAGAGTGGGAGACCCGACAAAGGGGGTGGGGGGATCCAGGTTCTAAGTTGATAAGGTAGATGGAGTTGTCCTCTCTGAGTGCATCACCCCTTCTCAAGAGGTATTGTTTCGGAGAGGATCAATTGCAATCCTCTTTGCCCTCTCCCTTCTTGCTGTACTCTGACATGAGCTGAGTCTTTCATAGAAGACAAGTGCCCTTTGAGGATAAGACTTTGAGCTGCATGCAAAAATTTTGTCAAGTGGGAGGATGCATTTTCAAGCAAAGACTTCACTAGCCAATACTGTTATGTTTGCAATTGTAATATATTTCCAAAACAGATAATCGTGCGCCTACTAAACGGCGCGGAGGGGCGGGGGCAGTTTATGACATGATCCATCAAAAGATAATGTCTTTTAATCTTACGTTATGGTAAAACAACGTCTTAATTGGGGTGATGATCAAAAAGCTAGGGTCAACAGTTATTAAGACTGGGGCAGACAAAAAGTCGGTTCATAAACAGAAAAGAAAGACCCCTATCACTGTTTACCATGAAAGACTCGTGAGGTACTGCATTTGACAAGCTTTTTATGTGCCAAATGAGAAATGGTCTCATCACAACTTGTTTGTGATGGCTATTGGGTACGTCTGATGCAGAATGCACGGTAACAATACCGCATTTTCCTATGTATAAGGCTAACCCAAAAGCCTTCATTTTCTTCAAAAGATGACCCTGCACCTTATACAACACAGGTGCACCTTATATGTGAAGTGATGTTGAGCCACAACAAGTCTCGCAACTATTGTCAGCCACCAAGAGTCCATTTCCCTCTGTCGAAGAAGTGGTGCGTAACCCCAGACTCTACTGCAGCACCTTATAAATTGGTGTGTCTTATACCTGTAAAACTTTTTTAAATTTATATATTCAATTTGTAAAACATTTGTCATTCATTGAAGGTGCGCCTTATAGTCCGATGCACCTTATATATGGAAAAGGTTTGAAAATACACCATTCATTGGGGATGCGCCTTATACTCCGGTGCGGTTTATACACCAGAAAATATGCTAATAATAATAATAATCTTATTAACACGAATATCTCACATTTATAAATAGTTATTAACAGACCCAAAGAGACTCAACAATAACTCATAGGGCAAATTTAAATATACATATTAGTGTGTGTTCGTAATGTAAGCTTTGATGAGCAGATGGTGCGTGAGCAATCTTATGAAAATGTCGAGGGAAGCATCATCACATATTTCTTTTAGGGTGAGCGTTCTCGAGCGGTCGAGCTTTGGCCCTGAGGGCTTTGTCACTGAAAAAACATTTGTTGTTTGGGATGGAGAGAAGGCCAGAATACATTACAAACAATACAAGATCTGTGGTTTTATTACTCTAGTATTTGCGTGTGGAGTGTTTTGAAAGCCACTTGTAAATAAAATACAAAACTTTTGGAAAACTTTTGAAGGAAAAAAAGTGTAATACCATAACATATTTCATCTGTAATTAAAATGTGAATAAAAACACGTAAACCACTTACTGGATGTAGTATTATGGTTAACACTCAAGAAATTATCTCATACTAATGATAAGAATTTAACCAGTCAATTTTCAGTCAATTTGGTAATTGCAGATAGCCCAAGTGTTGCTTCTGTTTTCAAGGATAGGTAAGGTTATTTACATAAAGTCAGGTTATATGCAAATATGTATTGAGCGGAATAAATTTTCTGCGGTCTCATCCAGATATCTCTCACCTTTCTGAAGCTCTATGCCAATTTTATGGCCGTCCCTGTAACGTGTCTTAGACATAGCTGCAATTTTGTCATCGTCACAAAAAATAAAATTAAAAAAAAAAAAAAAAAAAAAAAAAAAGAAAATCGCTCGCGCAGCAGCAACACCTGCATGACATTATGCAATCCACCACAAAAGTCTCACAATAACTATTGCCTGGCTGAGGCTCATAATGTTCGATTTATGTCGACAGCCTTTGCTTGCTGCTGAAAAATTGAGACTTATGCACAGCAAAGCCGGTATTTACTCAAGCATTGTTATATTGGAATGCAATACATTTTTCAGGTATTCATTTTCGGTACATCAAGGCAACATAATCATTCCAGGTGGATTTTTTCCCAGGATATGCATACGGTGATGCCTGATTTTAAACATTTAACTGTGACAGGATCAATTTGTTACTATAACAATATAGCAAATTGTGACAAGGATGGTTTAACATATGGATGCTGAAGGGGGACACGATTTTTTACAAGGGCTATTCAGGGGTGCGGGTGGGGGAATGGTACAATATACCATGCACTTTTCCAATCAGTCGTATGGCAAAAATGCTATTTTAGATACGGACCAAATACATGCATGGATGCACAAAATGTGGTCTTAATATATTTCATTTTTCACAATACACTTGTCAATGCATGTACAAAAAAATAATCCAGCGAATAATTTGAAGCAAACAACAATATTACATATGCATACTATGACAGCGCCTCCCTGCTCGTTCAAAGGGCTCACTTGCATTAATAGTCATCATTCTACAATGACACAAATCTGCTGAATGGCACTGAATCACTTTAGGTGCAAAAACTCATTTAGTGCCTTTTGGCATTTTTTTTTCACCTCACTCAAAATGTTGTTCAGGTTGGAGAAATAGAACTGGTACCATAGATGAGAAGGTTTCTTCAGCCGTCATCTGTACAAAAGTGAAGGTTTCGGACGTTTCGCCTCCTATCCAAGAGACTTCGTCAGCGAACTAAAGTCTGACTGGTCGTATCGGCCCCATTTATATATCCCTAATGTCCAGACCTAGTGGCGCCGGACACAGCTATGATAGGTCCCTACTCTCAGGTTGGGGGGGGCGCGGGACCCCCCCCTGTGGCCCCACTGATTGTTCCTACATTCCTGACTAACGATTGGCCTATTACCCCCACTCCCCCCGGTATCACCTGATCAGCATAACGACCCTCATCAGCATTGCGAAAGTTGCCTAACCTGTTTTGCCTGAGCAGGCTATTGTATGAACGATCCAAATTGAACCTCACACCACCCGACCGGTTTAATGAAGGATTTTGTTGTTTTATAAGAATCGCCTCTTTTACCCCCCTTTCAAACCATCTATGTTCTTTCGCTAAGATTTTAACCTCATTGTCGTCAAATGAGTGGTTAGTAGCTTTTAGGTGCAAATGTACTGCCGATTGAGGCCCACTAGTATTATCCCTGCGATGTTGATAAAGTCTTTTTTTTTGAGAATTTGTTGAGTCTCCCCAATGTACTGCTCTTTACAATTTTCATTCTTACAATGTATGGAATAAACTACATTACTTTGTTTTTCATTTGGTAGCCTATCTTTTGGATGCACTAATTTTTGCCTTAACGTGTTTATCGGTTTGAAATAAGTAGGAATTTTATGTTGCCAAAGGACTCTTTGTAATTTTTCAGAAACTCCTGCAATGTACGGTACTGCTACTCCTCTCCTTTTAGAATCTTGAGAATTATTGGTTTCGTTCGCTATTCTTTCTTTCTGACATTTGTTGAATGACCACTGAGGGTACCCACAGTTAGTGAGTGCTCTCCTGATATGTTTTGACTCCTTTTCTCTACCTTCAGTGCTAGTTGGTATTAGTTTAGCCCTATGCTGGAGGGTTCTGATAACTCCTAGTTTATGTTGTAAAGGGTGGTTAGAGTCAAAAAGTAAGTATTGGTCAGTGTGCGTAGCCTTCCTAAAGACTTCTGTTTTTAGCGCTCTGTCCTCTTTTATAATTACTTTACAATCCAAGAAGGCTAGTTGGTTCTCTTGAATGTCCTCACGAGTAAATTTAATGTTGAAGTCTACAGAGTTGAGATGATCTGTGAAGGATTGAATTTCTTGTTTCTTAATTATGACAAAAGTGTCGTCCACATATCTAAACCAGTGTCGAGGTTTTGTCCCTGGGAAGGATGTGAGGGCCTGTTTCTCCATCTCTTCCATGTAAAGATTAGCCACTATGGGTGAAACTGGTGAGCCCATAGCACAACCATGGATTTGTTTATAAAATTTTTCCCGAAATTGAAAATACGTAGTATTAAGGCAGATTTCTAATAATTGGCAGATGTGATCCGGTTTCAGTTTGGTTCTTTCATGCAGAGAAACATCCGCCAGCAGCCTCGTCCTCACCACTGAGACTGCTGCTGGGGTTGGGACAGATGTAAAGAGAGAAGTCACATCGTATGATGCCAAAGTTTCCTCAGGTTCCAATATGAGGTCTTTGATCCTCTCTACAAACCCTGTGGTGTTCTCTACGTGGTATTCTGTGTTACTCCAACTTTGCGAACTGGTACCATACTTATTTGTCATGTCTTTTTTATGATGATACTAGTGCAAATTCCTCCCGTGTTCTACATACTTGGGCAATGAAGATGATTCTGATTCTCATTCAAAAGGGGATATTCGTCGGAGATGTGGACACGGTCCATTTGTCAGTGCATTCGTCCATCAGTGAAATGCTGGCATTATTTCAGGTCCACTCAGCCTATCTGAAGTGAGAATACACTTGTCAATGCATGTACAAAAATATAATCCAGCGAAAAGTGAGAATTCTGACTTTAAAGTGAGAATCCTCGCTTTAAAGTCAGAATTCTGAGAAGAAAGTCAGAATTCTGACTTTAGTCAGAATTTTGAGATTAAAGTCAGAGTTCTGACTTTGTATAGTTATAACTATAGCTCCACAAACGTGACAAAATATGAATTCTGACTTTAATCTCAAAATTCTTACTTTAAAGTGAGAATTCTCACTGTAAAGTCATTCTGAGATTCAAGTCAGAATTCTGGGAATAAAGTCAGAATTCTCACTTTAAAGTCATAATTCTGAAAATAAAGTGAGAATCTTGCCAAGATTAAGTGGCATAAGACATAAGTGGCTCTTATCCTCTTCCGTAGCAACCCTACACAGTCAGGAAAAAAGAAACAAATAGTGATGTATACTTTTTGGTGGAACTGGCCACACTGACAAGTATCCCACAATTTTTATTTGTGTGTGTGTGTGTGTGTGTGTGTGTGTGTGTGTGTGTGTGTGTGTGTGTGTGTGTGTGTGTGTGTGTGTGTGTGTGTGTGCGTGTGTGCATGTCTGTTTGTGTGTGTTTCTTGTTTTCATTTATTTTTCTATTTATCAGCTTGCGTGGAGCCTGGACGAGATGTGAAAATTAAAATGGGCCATCGCAGATGAGGGACAGACCGAAGCGTCGGTGAAATACGGATCCAAATAGTAACAGAACTGACAATGTCCACTTCTGGTTGCTTGCCATACTGTGTGTGGAATTTTTCTGTGTAAAAAAAACATCCACATGAAGTGACTGCCTCCCATTCACCCAACAAAACAAAGATGAGACACCAAAAATATACTTGGAAAGTAAGAAAGTGGTTTCATTGTTCATAGCTAAGCATTCCAAAAGAGCAAAGTTTGATATTTATGGACTCAAGCTTGTGATATTTTCCTGACAGTGGCAGTGTGGGGGAAAACAATGTTATGCAAGCACTGAATGTAAACCCATGCGAAAAACTTGTGGGCAAGAAATGCATAAAAGCATACAAAAGACTGCTCTTTGTAGAGGAAATGACTGAAAAATGGATCACTCCAAGTGGACTCCTCTCTACAATTTTAACATTTCCCAAAAATAAAAAGAGTAGGCCATCTTATGAGTTAATCTTTTTATTCATCTTTCTATTTCAGCCTCCATTTGCATTGAAGCCAACATACGACAGTCTAGACATCGCCAAAAATGAAATATCGATGGTTCCTTGGTTGCAATCCATAAAGATGACATGTTGTTTTGATTGATTTTTATTACACAGCACAGTGGCGGATGTATCAAAATACTCATTGTCACAAATGGCCAGAGTAGCTGCTCATAGTTACTTGGCAGCTCACAGGCAGCAGTGTGTTATCTCCATTTTATTCTGTAAATTGTCTTATTTTTTATCAATTTAGTTTTTTTTACGCAAAGGGCAAATGTGTAATGTGCATTAGCTGCATGCTGCTCTTAGAGAAAGACGCCACCCTGCAGCGCTTTTTATTGAGTCGACAATGCAGCGACTCCCCGAGCTGATGTTTCTATTTCTTGAGCTGTCACCTCTCTGATATGTTCTTTTTTGAAAGTACACTGAATCGCACTTTATACCTCTCATAGCTACATTTTGAAAAGTGAGAATCCCTTTTAGCGCCAAAATCTCTGCATTACAAGGTTGAGAGCTGCTCCGTGAATCTGTCTTTAAATGTTACACAAGCTTTGAGTGACTATGGGAATCCTCTAGGTTAAAAATTCGACAGACCTCATAAAATATGAATTTCCAAGAAACCACCAGGTAACTAAAATATTGAACGGCTATATACGTGTGCATTTTGTACCTCACAATTCTTAAACATTACTGTATTACGCTATTTTAAATCACAAATTTTGGACAGTGATATCATGCAGTGGTGTAGTGAAAATGTTCCAAAACATTTACAACACAATTACAGAAATCCAGATTTTTCTGCAGCAATGCACGAGATACATAACAAATGATATGTGGGTAATATGACATATTCCATAATGTATTTGAAACTTGAGGTGAAGAGAGGGTCCCTTATCTGGATTACATTATGCAACTAGGATTGTACCTTCATTGGGTGTTTTTCAGGGATTTGCTCAAAGTCATCCCATCAATATAGTGCAACCATTGTCGTTCATTGTGTGTACCTTTTGGCAGTCATAGCTGCCTAGTAGCTGACAGTTATTTGTTGTATGTTTTAGATTATGGAAGGTCAGATGTGGAATCAACAGTATCAAGGTCACTGCAAGAAATACAATCCTTTGTATGCGAAGGATTTTATTTTGCAAACACCTGACAAAATAAAATGGAGTAAATTCAACTCACCAATTTTTCTCAGTGTGCCTCACCTTAAGTCAGCTGGGATACACTCCATTTCACATGTGACCCTAATGAGGACAACACAACAGAAAACAGAGGGATACATCAAAAATACAGTCTTGGTTTGGTACAACTAGCAGTGTGTTGCACAACCCAAAAAAAGATCTTCTTTATTAAAACCTAGATGATAGAGTAGCACTTTTATGGCAACTGTCGGGCACCTTTCCAAAATGTGATTAAATGTAATGCTTCAGTGGTATGTGACTGCAGCACAGTACAGGATTAAACCTTTAGGAGCTCAAAAACTTGTGCCCAAACGCTGTCTGTGCACTCAGGTTATTTATTGAAAATCACAATGACACTCTCAACTCAAATTGATTGCTGTACTACAAGATTAAGTGACAATAAAATAGTAAATACATAAATTTAGACCGTAACCCCAACACCTTTCATAAGAGATTTTATATATATATATATATATATATATATATATATATATATATATATATATATATATATATATGATTCTCGACCATAATCCGTTCCAGAACCCTGTTCGAAAAGCGATTTGTTCAAACACGAAACCATTTTTCCCATTACAAATAATGTAAATCGTTTTAATCCGTTCCAACACACTGAATGTTTACCTTTTTAGTACAGTATTTTATACATTATTTTATGCATGAAATTGCACATTAAAATGCTGACCAACACATAAAAAGCAATGTATAACTCAGAAAATGTTAAGCAAAATGGCAAAGACACAAATAACATAAACATAAATGTAACCCAGGCTAATCGTACGTTCGTAAAGAAAAGAATTATGAATAGGATTTTTTACCTTTGTGGTGTCAGCAGAAGGCGCAGGTGGACGGAGGAAGGAAATTTATTGTTTGGAATGAGAGTCCCCTTCCATAAAAACTTGGGGGAGCTCTTCTGTCTGAGGGGTGCTCACACGTTCAAATCTCATCGCTACGGATGACTCTGCTACAGGATGTTCTTTTCTCTTAAAATATCTATGCATTGACACTTGCTCTCACTCCCATAGCCACATCACTAGATTTCACAGCCTCCTTATTCTTTAATATTGTACTGATCGTAGATTTCGCCATGCTGTATTCCCTACCAGGGGTGCTCAATACGTCGATCGTGATCGACCAATCGATCTCCAAAGTACTATTGGTAGATCGCAAGACAAGGTGATGTGACATTGTCAGGAACTGACATGAAATCAAGTTGAGTTCTTTTGAATAAAAAGTCGACGTCAGCCAATCAGCCATCCCTTGATTTGATTGATACACCGGAGAACCAATCAAATGACATCTCATTGAGAGACTCACTGCGAGCTCAAACAACACCCCTTCGTTGCAAAGTGAACAAGGATGTCGTTAGTTACATCCTAATTTTTCGCTCGGTTTTTCCCTTTAAACGTAAGAGTATAAAAAAGTGGAAGAGCTGGACCAAGTAAGAAGAAAAAATCGTATCACTTTAATACGGAATGAGTTCATTACTTTTTTTCACGATGACATTTTCAAGTGCGGTTGTCTCGTCTGCCAGTTATCAGAGTGAATTCAGGTAATGGCAAACAATTGAAATAATTATATTGTGTTATGCAACATATGCCGATATACATCAACATAAATTGCAATAATCTTCACTATATTTCTCAATAAATGTAATGAGTAGATCATTTTGACTTGGTCATTTCAAAAGTAGCCCCCTTGCTGAAAAAAGTGTGAGCACCCCTGCCCTAGCCAGATCAGACACTGGCACACCTCCTTCATATTTTGCGATTAATTATTTCTTAAATGCAATACTTGTATTATATTCAGGATTCAGATGTATACGAACAGAGTGATACACCCGTACGCCGCTCAGCATCCCACCCTCGCGTACGCACTCACGCGTCATACCGGCGTTCGAACTCTGATTGTTGTTCGAACTACGAAGCAAGAATATCTCCAATATTTTGTTCGAACTCCGATTTGTTCGAACTGTGAGTTGTTCGAAAACCGAGGTACCACTGTATGTATATATATATATATATATATATACACAGTAAAGTCTCGTTATATCGATATTCTCAGGAGTTAGAAAAAATGTCGATATAACCGTACTGTCGATATATCCGTCCTGCGCCGAACTGCATTAACAAAAGCCGCCAAAAGAGGGCATCCAAGCGCCATATAAGAAACGGAGCTGGCCATGAGCTCGCCATTTTGTGCCTCTTTTTTTTTCGGGTGAGAGAGGTTCCCCCAATGTTGCCTCAAAATGGCACATATAATTCTTTAATCGATTGCAAACATGTCTGCTTTCCTCTTCAGAACTACAGTGTATTTGAATTATATTCATAACTGGATGTGTAACAAGAAAGCATATTATCCGAATCTGAAGCCATTGTTTGGATTCACAAGCAATGCAAGACGTCTTGGCGTGAAGTCATTTTTATTGGTGTTTTGCATTTGAATAAAAAGTGACATCGGTTGTCCTTTAATACACAGTATGGAAGAATGTACAGTAATTTTCAAAATCATCACGCTTCAGCAGACAAAACAAGAAACGTTGCAAAAAACGATTGAAATGTGCACGGGAAATGAAAATAGTGTCGCAATAAGCAGTATTATCAATATAAACGATATCGATATAACGAGACTTTACTGTATATATATATGTGTGTGTGTGTGTGTGTGTGTGTGTGTGTGTGTGTGTGTGTGTGTGTGTGTGTGTGTGTGTGTGTGTGTGTGTGTGTGTGTGCGTGCGTGTGTGCGTGTGTGCGTGCGTGCGTGTGTGTGCGTGTGTGTGTGTGTGTGCGCGTGCATGGCGCATGTGTGTACGTGTGAAAATGTCCCATATACTGCATTACTTTTCCTGAGCAACACATATAGATGTAGAATGAAAACTCCACTTTTTTTTCCAACTTGGTATATAATTTATATTAGAAGTTTTATCTGAAATGTGATTACCAGACATTTTTTTGGCCTATGAATGAAAGCATGTGCAGATATCAAGAGATCAAAAGAGGGGTTCCTGTTTGATGAAACCTAAAAATGTCGGTTGTGGATGAGCCAACTGAGAGGAGAAAATGTGAAACTATTGCCAGGGACTCTCAAAGGGCAAAAAGATACTTTGGACATTCTGCTGTTTGGGTTGAAATTAAATCATTAAAAGTGAAGAATGATGTGTGGGGTTTTTAGAAGGTGGGAAGGTAGTCAACTGATTAGTATGTCCATCTCACAGTGGAGAGAACTGTATAGTGCCTCCATTTTTTTGATGATACTAGTGCATCGTGTTATACCGGAGACAAATTCCTTGTGTGTTCTACATACTGGGCAATAAAGATGATTCTGATTCTGAGAGGTGGCCTTCCTGTGCGTTTGCAAGTTCCTCCCTTGCCTGTGTGAGTTTTCTCTGTCTACTGTGGTTTCCTCCCACATTCCAAAAACATGCATGGCAGACTAATGAAACACTCTAAATTGTCCCTAGGTGTGACTGCCAGCGCGAATGGTATATACAGTCTCGTTATATCGATATCGGATATATCGATAGTCCCGGTTATATCGATACTATTTCTATGCATGCACGGAGAAAATTACATGCAAACAGCGTCGGATATATCGATAGTCCCGGTTATATCGATATTTTTTCGGACTCCCTTGAATATCGATATAACGAGACTTTACTGTATGTGCCAGTGATTAACTGCCAACCAGCTAACAATGTACCCCTCCGACTGTCTGAAGACAGGTGAGAGAGGCTTCATCTTGCCCTTGAGTTTGACACATGTGGATTAGGGTTTAGTTTTGAGATTGGGAGGTTTAGATTTTGTGAAGGTTAGGGTAAAATTGGGCTAGTGTTGGAGGTTAGCTGTCGGGTTTACGGTTGATTTACGTTTTGTAAAACATTGCTTCTGTACAATTGGCAAATATTTGATGATGGCTACATTATCATATATATTTCTGTTATTTGCTGTGGAGAAAAATATCCAAGCAACATCCTGGTACAGAATTCCATTGATCTTTGGTTCAGCTGTTTTTTATTTGTGACAATCTAAAGACTGGTGAAATTCTTGTTGCCTCCAGTAAAAAACATATTCTGTACAGGGTACGTACACATCTGCAGGTGTGGATGTGAAAGTGTTGACTCTGTAACTTTACTCACCTGTTAGGCATGATAAACAAAAGGACCTCACTCAAGAGAAGTCATTTGCTCCTAAGAATCCATTCTCCATCCCTCATTAGTCAAATGACTCATACTCCCACATACTGCTCAGATGGGTTTATCGGTCAAGGACATGACTTCCTCCCAAAGATACTGTCTTTGATGTGTATGACCTGAGATCAGTGCTCCAGGAACAGCTGGACAGACTCTGACTTGCAGTGTCAAGTTCAAAATTGCAGGAATCTGAAACCGAAATGGGCCGCTTCAGCTAAACACTGCAATATGCCCACTTGACAGGCTTTAACTAACATTTACTATCAGTGAGTACAACATTAGGTACATCTGAACAATGTGCTGCGGTTCTCCAAAGATTAAACGTGATGTGTGGGTGGCCACCATTTTGCTGCGTGCTTTGCACAACTGGAAACAGGGTTAAAAACAAAATAATCCATCTAGGTTTTGACTCAGTCTGAAGGAACACACACATGTATTAAGTATTAATGTGGCGTTGCTTTCCACAATGACTCAAATGGATCCGTCTTTTGCTCGAATCACAGCATCAAATGTCTCTGTAGAATCTGAGCCACTTGGCTTGATAGATTTTTATCTGAAAAGTAGTAAGAGCAAAGCAGAAATCAATATGTGAGGTTGCTTTCCTGCTACGTGTAGAATAAGAAGTGACTGGCAAAAACAAGATCTTGAACACCGGATGAGGTCAAACAAGCAAATAGTCTGTCTCCTTTTATTTTTGCGTGCCATCTTAACAAGCTAATCATTGCTGTTTATTCCCTCTGGAATAATTTTGGACAAGATGTTCATTGTGGTTCATTTACTTCCTGAATAAATGGCAACGGAGATTCCTTATTTTTGTGCTTTCATTGCCAAAAGCCTCTCCTTATATCATCACTCTCTCCTGATACTGCATGTTTTCTCTTCACTGCATTTGCTTCCTTCATGACAATCACACAGTGGTTTTGTAATTTAAAAAGCTATGTAAATAATTAATACAAAACTGTATATTGTTCATTGAGCGCATTGGTCAATGGGAGGTAATTAATCCAATTTTTGGCTGCATTTAGATTTTTTTTGTACGGTATTGTAACAGAAAATAGTCATACAATATTTTTTCCCCCTTTTTCCGTCTTCAAAACAGAATAAAAGTGTTAGATATGCAGCGTTTATTTCTTTTTTTTGATAGTGTGGTGAGTCACAACCATACAAATAATTTATGTTTCGCTAAGTTCTTGATCACTATTGGTGGAATATACAGTGCAAACTGGGCTGCCACTGTGTTACCATGCAGAAGCGGTAGTAGGTCGACACAGGGAACACAGAAATGGTTGCCCAGCATTCCAATGGCCCTTGAGGGTGAAGTGAAAAGAAAGCTGATGAGAATATCCTTTGCCACCTGCTGTCCAGTGATTTCCACCTGAACTACCCCCACCTCCATGAAAAGTGACGGCCAGTGGAGATGACAAGCGCCAGGATGTAGGACAAGGCAGAGGTTTTTTTCCACCCTCAAAGTCACCACACCTATGCATTGTTGTTCCACTGTTCCAAAGTTAAGGTGATTATTTTTTCTATGCTGACAGGTGATACATCATCCAGCAGTCAGCCTGTGGAATTGTGATTTCAGCAGAATAACGACAGGGCTGATGACAGTCACATCAGAATAAAACCAATGTGTTAACCTAGGACTGTATGGATGGCTAATTAAATAAAGAAGAGTGTCCTTGGCAACAAGAAGACGAAGAAGCTAACATCTTCCCAAAGAGATTTTTTTAGCGTCTACTATGCCTATATGAAGTGTGCTCAAAGTAAGAATAAATTATATTCCATTAATTAAAGCCGATCGTAAAATGTATGAAAATTGCCACTGAAGTGAGTGAGAAAAGCTTCAGCGTGCAGCAAGGAAATTTCCCACAGTCGGACAACAAAGAAAATAATACGGGCCAAGTAGGGCTGCCCGCTTAAACCCCATGAAGCATGTGTTTTAATGAATAAAGAGAAGAAAGAATTGAGATGGAGGAAAGAACGATCATTGACCATTTTCCGGGGCCCTTGTCAATGATGGGCCCATAAAATTGCCATCATTTTCACAACTTTTATATCACCTGTGCTGAAAATATATCCCTGAAAATTGAAAAAAAAACGACCATTAAGCTGCATTTCAGGTTTGATTACCGATAGTTTGAACTTAGCATCATCAAATTAGAATTCACAGTGTTAACATAATGGAACAACGATGAGAAGTTTTCTTCAGCCGTCATCTGTACTTGCGAACTGACTGACTGTTTGCTGACGAAGCCTCTTGGATAGGAGACGAAACGTCCGACACCTTCAAAAAAGTACAGATGACGGACGGCTGAAGAAACTTTCTCATCGATGGACCAATCCTGTACGACTGAGAGCTTACACAGACATAATGGAACAAATATCTCACAATGAAAACCAGTTGAAGTGAAACATGCACAGTCAAAGCCAACTGGGGTGTGTCATTCTACACATTTTTTGTTCACCACGAGACAACCTGTCGTGATTTAGATCAGCAAATCATTTCAGTTCGTGCCCAAACTTATTGAAAGGTGTGCATATGTATTCAAAAGAAAAAATATTCTAAAGCATGCTGGTAAATTCAACAATATGCCGTTGCTTCAACACTATTCGGGAATTGTAGCTGAAATTTGTGTGAACTGTTTTAGCAATCCCAGCCAGTTTTTTTTTTTTTTTGTAATGTTCATCTTAAATTGTATTTTAAATGTACATTATCGCCACCAACTGGAGATATCACATAATGCGCTGCCAAGACTGCAAGATAAGCAAAGTCGAAGAAATTACCCTGTGGGATTCTATAGCATTCAGAGATGGGGGAGGAGCCTTCTTATTATGACATGTTGACCGGTAATATGAAAATGTGCATATCAACATCTTTATTGGATGATTCCCATTCATGCCCTCCTCACAATTAGTGGAGCAAACAAATTACATGCACTGACACACTTATTGTTATTCTTCATCATCAGTCGATGGTACTTTCAATTCATGTTACATTAGTCTACTGGATTGATTTCTTGTGGTGTGGCTCTTGTGTCTGCACCACTTACATCGATCATTCCGTGTCATGCCTTGACTGCCTGTCGTATTGCCTCATAACCACCAAGTGTGCATGAAATTTTAATGAAGTTTTGGAATTTAACAAAATTGTATGTCTTCAAGATCAGACACTGTAAAATGGAACCATGTGTTATTTGAATGTGATTACCACCAGAAGCCATTGCAATTGGGGAGATTTGTTGAAATCGTTCCGATCAGGTGGGGTTTAATTTGATGTTTTTAGATCTTTGCATATTTGGAATATTTTAAATTGGTTAGTGCAACTTCATAATTCTAGTGTTTATGTTAATGAAACAAAGATGTGTAATCCGTTGTGGGAATTTGTACTGTGTAAATAGCTTGCCTGGCCTTGAACATATGTTTCCATTCACTGAACCCGGTGTTAAACAAATAAAGAGGCTATGGTGAGCTGAAGGTCTGCTTCTGTCTCCTGTTGTGTACACGTACAAGTGTTTGGAAGCCTTGATAGCCTTGATCACCTCATGTTGCTGCTTATAAGCAAACTCAAAGCTGAACGTCTGTGTCGCCCACTACAGAAATTGTCCAATTACTGGCAACCTCCAGGGACAAACAATACACAGCATATGAGGGGGAATCTTGTGAAGCATCCTATACCCATTTTCACTAGGTTTGATGCAAATATTGAGATCCACTATCATGTTGGATAAAACGCAGTAAAAATATCTTCAATGGCAGCTTACTGGATGCCAGACTGCCTATCAAATGCTCCCCGAGTCTCTTTTGCATAACTCAGTCAAGGCTGATTTGATATTCTGATGACTTGTTTGCACAACGAATTAGCAAATGACTCAGCATAAACACAAATAAAGAAAATTTCACAGTTATTTTTTTCAGTTTGACATATGCTCGACAAGACCGCAGATTCATTGCGGCTGTAACACATGTCTACACAAGACAAACAAGTGTCACAGACAATCATTACATTTATAGTGTTAACATCCATGAAGAATCGAGTGAATCAAGATTGCGTTTCTACAAGAATAATCGAGATTAAGGTGCAGTAAAACCAACTAGAGAAATTCCTGCAACACCACATATTGCATTTTGTGAGGCCAAGTACTGCACATCAATCAACTGCTTGTCCTCCTGGCTTGATTCCAAAATGTTCAAGACTCCCCATGGTTCATATTAGGGTTAAGAAACAATTCTCTGCTGAAGAGATGCATTTTGCTGAAGAAGCTTTATCCAGATTATCTTGAGCAGCACATAACAGTGCTCCACCATTATCATTATTATTTTTTTATTTTCCAAATATATAATAATGTAAATCATTTGTGATTTGTGGTTTGATTTATTGGGTGTTTCCAACTGGCCTGTGGGATATGAATTTGGTAAGAGGAAATGTTGTATATCTCTATTTATTTTCATATTTAGTATTGTGGGTTACATTTTGTATGTATATAATATGATCCTTCTCTTTAATGTGAAAATAATTTTGTGGGTGAACGTCATCGGTTCAAATGACTGTATTATAGCCATGTTTCAAGTAAAATAAATTGAAATGAAAAGGTCCAGTCCTTTTGATTTGGCTGCTCAACCACCAAAAACAGGAAATCATGTTTTTATTTTATTTATTCGTTTTTGGGTGCAGACACTGTGATGGGGTGCTTCAGGATGAATTTTACATAGGAACTGTCCACTGCCATCTGGCCAATTTGGAAATGGGTCATGGAAGTGAAAAAGAAAAAAAATAATTAGCTATCTTCAAATCAGAATCCAGCCTCTTTTTAAAATGGATATTAATTTGATATCTGCCACAGATTTGCCATGCCAAACGAATGCAAAAGTACCAAAACAATATACTTCTTTTATTGATGCCGATAAGTGTGTCATTATTTTATAGGTGTCCATAAGAAAATACATCTCAGTCAAAATGAAAAACTGGGACATAGGCATGGAATCTGAATAGGTCACAATTGCAGTGTGTTGGTCTTAAGTATAATTATCGCCTTTTTTTTCTCTGGTGGACTAGACTAGAAACTTTAGTCCTGTTTGGAGCCTGTAGAACCTATAACGTCATCATAGAATGATTTCTGATCCCTTTGAACCTGCACAGTCATCTCACCGGAGATTACTCAGACAAAAAGCAACCAACGGCCCCAACATGATTTCTAGATCTATTTGTGACGGGAGGAGTAATAGCCTGAAGACAAAAAGCCTCTTCATGACAAGCATTTTTATTGCCTTAGCATTTAGTATGATAGTTTGTATAAAGGAGCACAGTACATTTTCATCCCTTGAATCTTTTCCTCAGATACAACACTCACCCTTCCATTTGTGTGTGACTACTGAGTGCACCCTTTCTCCCTGAAGTTGTTCGTAAATTGCTCTTTGCCGGACCAATTATCTTGTGATTGACGCCAACAACGACTCGGGCTCAAGTCCGGAAGGGCCCCGTGGGTTTTTTTATCGAACGGCTTCAAATTCAGGAAGGCTCAAGAAACAAAGAAAAAGACGTAATTTTTGTCGATAATGAGGACAAGAAAATACTGAGCAGCAGGTACTTAAAAGGAGTTATTAAGACAAAAAAGAAGACACAAGCTGGAAAATGAAGGCACCTTTTCAAGTGTGATCAGCGAGAAAAAAAAATGTTGAGCAGCCTCCGTGAGAAAAGACACATCTGCAGATTTAACATCACAACAACCACACATGTAGTGTCTTGTAGTAAGAAACTGACCTGATATACAAGTATGTACAATTTGCAATTTCTACTAATCTCTTCCAGAGCTGATGGTGATGTCAAAAATAATTACTGTGATCATATGCCCGAGTGATTACAATATCAGGAAAAAAGTTATGAATCTGCCATTGATGTCAGGAATATCCGTTTACGTTTCCCCAGTTGGACTTTTCTTAGTTTGCGGCTGTTGCAGAGGGTAATTGAGGTAAACAGAATGATGACAGCTAAACGTGTGCAAATGAATGTGAAATGGGATGTATACGCATCTGCAGTGTCTATAATTGGACAAGTAATTCATTAGCCTGCGTCTTTGCCTTCACCTTTCTTGTTGGTCAGACTGTGGGCCAAATAAGGAGATAGGACGGATGATGAAGAGAGACAATGAAGGTCAAGCCCTTGCCGTGGACTCTTTACTGGAGAGCTTGTGGGAGGAGCGCAAATGCAATTGGCTTGCTCGGATAATTGCCAATTAGTCTTTTGCCTGTGAGTTGCCTGGATAAATGCAACACAGTTCCAAATAAAACAGCACATAAAAGAGAAGGGAAAACAAACAATATGCTTGACTTGAGGTTTGCCATTCTGCCGAGCACCTCTGCTTCTCTTTGCTTAATTTTGTCTCAAAAGTGTGTGGCTTGAATCTCAGTAGACATTTTCATTTTTGTCTATTTGTGTGGGCAGTGTTGTTTCACCAATACAGTGCAATGTAATAGTACATCTTTATTTACATAGCACTTTCGTGACAGCCGCAGCTGTAACAAATTACCTTTAAATCATATTTAATGTCACTGTTGATTAGAAATGGAGCCAAGACACCAATGCTCACACTGTATCAAAAGTATGTATAATGAAATAATCGAGATACAGTATATGTATATTTACCGCAGAATCCTACCTATGATGCTCCTTGGTGAGAATTTGCATCACCACTACCATGTGTTTTAGGTGTAGTAAATGTTGAAATGATAATCCATTGCATGAGACAAAAGTGCATATTCGGGATATTTTTTGGTTCTATTTTGTCACGGCTGAAGAAACCTTTTCGTCGATAACTAAATGGTTGGCAAGTGCAAATTAAACTCTTCAAAAACATATGCCAGGAAGAAAATATTTAGTGTTGTTTTATGTTACATTTTTATAATTCATGATGACATTGTGTTTTAGCATTTAAATTAATTAGCTTCAGTGGTTTACCACTCAGCTCAAATCAGATTTAAAATCCACACCGCAGTGGCTCTTAAACAAGAATTTCACCCTGCCGGGCCACTTGTACAGCATCTTCACTGACAACGCTTTCGCGAATCCCGAAAGTGAAATCCTGTTTGCCATAGCTGTCAAAATGGACTGTTCCGAGCAATATTTTTAAAAGGGTTCAAAAATTGTAAATCAGGAAATTTGACATCAATGTCAAGTCTGTTCACTATAAGTGAACAAGTGGAAAAAAATCGCAATGGACAACAAGGTCCCCGTTAGTGTTCTGACACATTCACAACCTCTCTTTCATGAAATATCAATATGAAACATGGGGTCGTATTTTTTTCTGTATACCAAAACACAAAAGAGCAAAATCCTTAAATGAAGAAAGAAAAGCAAGCCACCTAAAGAGCAAAATGGATTTAAGGACCAACAGAGCAATATATCATCCTGATTCATGTGGCATATGAAACATATTGTACCAAGAGACTTTATACCTTTCTTTCTCTCTGTCTATTTTTAAGTGAAGTGTTGCCATGGTTACCCAAGGTGCAGATATTGCTTGTTGAAAGTGAATTTTAAGGTCGAGGTGAGTTAGAATTTTATAAAAAACCTTTCAGGAGATTTCATCGAGCTTTTTTTTCATGTAAATGCAAAGCAAAACTAACCCATGCTTTCTGGAAATGGAAATTGAGGAATAGCATCTACATTGTTGACAAGCTGGCTTCCGTTAGGAGAGAACCAAAAAATAAAAAAATAAATTAAATTAAAGTTATGTATGTACTTGGCAGGTGGGTGGGCGACTGGTTCGCACGTCAACTTCACAAGGCAGACGTGCAGGGTTCGAATTTGGCTACAGCCTCCCTGTGTGGAGTTTGAAAGTTCTACCTGTGCATGCAAACGGTTCAGGGTGTCCCCCGCTTACTTCCCAGAGACAGCTGGGATACGTAAGGCCCGCGATCATTGTATTGGATTGGATTAGCCTTTATTAGTCTTGCAGCGGAGAAATTTACATTTCACAGCAACAAAGTGATGAAAGTAAGAGGAAAGGAAAGAAAGAAGTAGAAAAACAAAATACAGGAGCTGCTGTAAAGGCAGCCACTTTCGTGGCGCCATCTTGAAGTCAAAACAAAAAAAACTGAATAACAAATAATGTGATACAACACAAAAGACACAGACAGTGGTTCAGTCTTAACCACTTTCTGCACCCCCTTTAATTGTATGAAGTAGTTCTAGATGAAAGAGGACAGGATTAGAGTGTCCTTTTCACCAGTGGATCAGGGATGTCATGGTGAAATGTGCATGTCTGCTACAAGGTAAATGTTGAAAGCAAACACAAAGCTGTAGAATCCATTGACGAATGTCTCACATCTCCTGTCCCACCTAAATCCACTTCAAATCCAGGCCGCGACAGTTCCACATCCGTATCGGCATTGTAAGAATAAAAAAGATTGGAACATGAATTGATGGATGTATTTAATCATCTGTCATGAGTAATGAATCTCCTAGTTTGCCGAAAGATCCCTTAGTTGAAGAGTCCAATGAAGCCAACGCTAAAGAAAGCAAGACAGTCCGAGCCATGTTGATCTCATTCTTTGATGTGAAGGCCACTCTTCATTGCAAGTTTTTGCCACAGGGCCAAGTGATCGACCAGCATGTTTACAAAGCCATCCTGTGACATTTGCTTGTTCAATAAGTGAATGGCGAGACTGATGGCAGCACAAGTCACAGCTGCTTCACCTTGACAACGCGCCTGCTCACGATGACCCGAGCATCCGACTGTTTGTGGATGAAAAGAGCATCGCTGTGCCCGATTAACCTTTCTAGTCCCCAGGCCTGCCTGTCAGTGACTTTTTTTCCCTCTTCTCCAACCTCACAAGGGGAGCCATTTTGAAAAGGTGGATCACATCAAGATGACTTCGATGACAGAGCTGTAGAGGAGCCTGTAAAAATCCTCCCAGGAGTGGATGAAAGTGTGGCAGAGAAGGTTGGGAAAGTGTATCCTACACTGTGCTACATCAAATTTGCTTGCAACAACACCCGGGAAGCAATTAGGAGGAGAGAGTACCGTGTGTTGAACTGTGGTTAGAATTCTTGCTTGATGTATAACTCTAGCTAGTCCACAGTCCGAGGTCTTGCTTTTCAAAATGTACCACACATATTTAATAGTAGACGGGCATCTGGACTGCTGGCAGGCCAGTCTCATCCTGGGACTCTTTCACTGCAAAGCCACACAGTATTAAAAGGGTTGGACAATTCTGAAACAGAATGTTATAGTGATTTGTTTCCCTCGCATTAATGCACTTGCAATTCAAAATGCAATATTTTTTTTAAGTTCTCCTCCCAGACGAGCAAAAATTAAAATAAGCCTGTCGATTTGAATTACAATAAACAATAATAGATTTAAATACATTGCTGAAAAACTGAAAAATGCATTGCTTTGCTTGGATGGCAGCAGATGTAGCTTCAAAACCTCTCATTGGACCACAGTATGCGTTTCCACTGCATCAGTCCATCTCAGATGATCTTGGGCACAAACCAACTGAGGCTTTTGCTTCTTATGGTTTGGAGTTTGAAACTGCATTTATAGATGTGGCAAAGAACTGAATAAACTGACAATGTTTCTGAAATGCTTCCGAGCCTTTACAGACCTTGGTGCTGTTTTTTTAATGCAGTGCTGCCTGAGGGATCGAAAGTCACCGGCATTCAGCGTTTTTATTTATTTTATTTTTTTTGCAGAGGGCGGACCACTTAAGCGCAGACATTCTAGGGATTCTCTGAATCTTTCGATGACATTATGGACGTCAGATGATGAAATCCCTAAAAGACTTGTGATTGTACATTGAGAAATGTTGCTAAACTGATGGTCGATTTGCTCACACAGTAGTTTACAAAGGAGTGCTCATCGCCCCAGCCTTGCTTGTGAACAACTGAGCCTTTTGGGAATGTTCCTTTTATACTCACCGGTTTCCAGTTAACCTGTTCACTTGCGTAATGTTCCAAACAGGTGTTTTTGTGTCGTTTTGTTTTGTTTTGTTTTTATGGCTTTGCTCTTCTTTTGTATCTCCTGGCCCAGCTTTTTGGAATATATTTCTCGCATCAAATTTAAAATGGGAGAATATTTGAGGGAAAAAAACAGCATATCCATCAGTTTGAACATGGCCTTGTTTATTCAATTGAAAATACCGGTAGATTGAAAATAATTTGCATTCTGTGTTTAACTCGTTAGAATTGGGATCTGAATATTTGGTATACAGTGGAACTTGCATTTCATGTTATATTTAGTCCAAAAATTGTGGGTGGATGCCTTTGTTTTGCGTTGTTGTGCCTCGTGCGATGCTAATCCAGGCATTTACTGAATCTACGCTGTTGTCTTGCTGGAAATCCGCTTCCTTTCGCTTTCATTTTATCTCTCTTCTCTTTCTACTTGTCTTTGCTCTTCACAGTAAACCGACCAAGGTGAGCGTATTAATTTAAACACACTGTCTCTTTCTTTATTGCACCCTAATAAGTGAGGAGTGGATGCATGGCTGCCTTCATCGCAATGAGACCTTCAGATACATGACCACGAGGTTGTTAATTCACGAATTCACCCATGCCCCCTTCTCTACATAAACATCTTCAGGAAACCAACACATTCTGGTTTGGAATTGCTGCCAGTGAAGTTAGTGAGGAAAGTGTCATATGTACATTTAGCACACTCTAGCATAAGACCCTACTGCTTATGAATGGTAAATGTTACCACCAAAGCACACGGCAGCACAGAACATAATACTTGCCAATATTGTCTATAAGACTGTGAGTGTGAATGTGAGTGTGAATGCTTGTGGCTCTGTGTCCCACAACCAGTCCAAGGTCTTCTAGCGGATGTCAGCAGGGATAGTTTTCAGGACAAACCAACTGTCATGATGGAGGGATCGAATGATACTGAAGTTGAGACTAGTTCAAATCTGATTGTCAAAACAACTATTTTATGACTGGCAAGTAAATCTGGATTTTATTTACAGAGCAATGGAGGCTGTTTATTTTTTTCCGACAAAATAATGTTAAAATAATAAACATGTTTTCATTATTAACTTCTCAAGTAAGGCTATCTTCATATAACAAAGACAGGAAAAGGTGACTCAAAATAAATCTGATACATTGTGCACAGGTTGCAAATCAATTATTCCCACTAGTGGATAATGAAGGATGGTGCAGTAAATCCAATTTTACTTCATGGGTCTGAAAATTATTATACCTTCCAATATACGTATATTTGTTTATCAAAAAGGTTGATGAAAATAATCAAATGTTCTTCCATGGCACAAGGTAAAGTAGTTATTCATCCACATTCATGAAACTAAATGAATTGTGGTTTTGCAAAGTATCACAACTTTTGCTTATTTCAAAGCAGCCTCAAATTTCACAATGAGTAAGTAAACGTGAGACGAGATCATTATTTCAGTTTACATACATCCTTGGTGTAGCCTCTTTATGTGTTGGTGTTTTGTATTTTTTTGCTTCAATAGAAAAATGAGTTGTGGCTTAGTTACAGAGCTTCTTCATTTCATAAAAGGACCATAGGCTGAAAAGATAAATTATCCTCTGCTGATTTTTTTGTTCTACCCAATCTACTCAGGAGAATATTCATTCATCATTAAGGCCACGGTGAGCGAGACCCTATCCCAGCTGATTTGGGATTAATCAATTGCAGAGCACAACATGGTCATCATTTCCAATTAAAAATATGTGTCACTTCACTTCACTTTAAAAAGTTGAGAGACATTCTGATATTTTTGGTTTATTTTTAATTTAACAAAACCTGCAACCAACTATATAGGTGCAGTGATGTCTAAAAAGCTTTGAATAAATCTTATGTAAATGATTGTCTGTCTCTTTATCTGCCCAGTGATTGACTGGAAACCATTTCAGCGTTTGATATTGTCTTTCTGAATGTCAGATGCAGACGCAACCTACCCACGGCCCTGAACAGTACACAATAAGTATCGGAACAGTATAGAAAATTGATGAATGGAAATGTTTTGGTCCTGCTTTATGAGTGTGAATGAAAAGCAAATGTTGCTGAGAAACATAAAAGATCAGACATATATTGCCCTTACTTGTGCTTTGACGAGATAATCCGTGGGTGAATAAATAGGAATACCCACACCTAAAAAACAACAACAAACATCCCATGAAAAAGTATTGCTAGTAGTTTACGACATAATGGTAGAGCTTCTGATGAGAAGATTGCAATAAAATATTTCAAGGTGAGTGATTTTGTCACCACCTGACATTCTCTTTGATTTTATATCAAGGTTTGGAGTGTGTAAAATATATAGCCCTACTTACAGAATATCCTATTCTGAACATATGAATGTGCTCCTTTGCAGCCTTAGGCAATCACACTTCAGGCTTCCTACAGTAACGGGCGTAAATTGAAGGCCCAGTAACATTTGGAGAGCTCATTTACACTGTGTGGCACATGACATTGCTATTGACTGTAATCTTGCGAGGCTGGCCCACATGGACTAGGCTTGTTAAAATTTGCCATGAATAAGTCCTAGGACTGAGGCTCTTGCCCCCAGCAAGCCCAAAGTGGCTAACAATCACATTAGGCATGTCAGCTATGTGGTGCACGTTGTTTACCACCCTACTCACACAATTTGTAACTATAATGACACGGTTGCAGGTGAATGAAGAGCTTGATTATAGTGAGTCATATTTCATGCGTACATATGAAGCCCAATCAGAATACGATTGAACTTTCAAAGTCAAATAGACAGTAGAACTCCAAATTTGGAAAAAGTAAATTATTGCGGAAAGATATTTCCAGAGAGGATGTACTACAGAATGTCCCATGGCTGACTCAGCATCCCCATGGAAGAGATGGATGAATTGGCTAATGACGGATGTGTGCTAAACCTGAAAACCCCTGTGACTCGTCCCCACATATGAGGAAGAAAACGGATGGATTGATGGTGGGGGAAATGATTTTGAATTTAGAACAACTTGGAAGTCAACTAGCATCACAGAAGAGATTATGTTCAATGTTCCGCTGCATATATTTTTGTTTGATAGTTGAGTTTGTTTATAAAATAGAGGACTTCATTTGTGTACCTTCTTTTCTTATTCTGTCTGACTCTGCAGTGTCGCTGCATTATAAGAAAATCTGATTTCCCACATGGGCAACTTTTCTCCCACTGAGAGATTCTTTCAATAAAAAAATAAACACTCCCCCTCGAGGCATTATAACAGTCAAATGATCCACTCGGAGAATGGAGCTTTAAAAAATGAATTATGCATGTTCATTGTTGAGACACATGCCTAGAAAAAAACATCATTCTTCCTGATGATCTGGAAACTATTAAAACATCAAATAATTGAAATGTACATTTTTTTTATTGCATAATAATTGTGTGTTGATAGAGAAACGTGGAGACAAGAAGTTTGACTAATGGTATTTTGTATTAAAAAACACACTCTTATTCTACCACCTTGTTATCAAACGTTTTAAATTTCAATTCGTTTTCCAACATAGTTTTGAGATGCAGGTTTAATTTGTTTCGTGATCATGCTTGCAATCTAAAATATAGAACGGCAAATGATACTCTCCTATTTAAATGAATGGAAATTGCATTAAACCAGCCTCTAAATGAAATATAAAACAACATTCTATAATATTCATAGAATATTCATTCATATAATAAAGATTTGGATCAGTGCACAAGCAAAAAAAAAAAAAAAAAAAGCACAAGCAAACAATGAAGAGTAACTTAAAACAAGAGCGATGAGACATTTTGCAAGTCTGATGAAGACGGTTTTAGTGATCGAATGGTTAAAGTAATGCACCACATCTTTGAGCAGTCACAGTTGTGGTGGTAGCATGATTGAGTAAGTAAGGCATTACCCAAAAAAGTGACACATTAATTCTCTCTATTGATTTAAAGGGCAACCGACGTCACTTTTTTGTTTTTTAACTGACATCAGAAAAACGTTTTATAGCATCTAAAATACCCAAAACACGCAGTATGATATTTTTATTCAAATGCAAAACACCAATAAAAATGACTTAAAGTGTCCAAAATCTGCAAAAAATTGAGCTGCGAATTAGGCATTTTCAGAAAGTCCCGCCCCCAGTTCGTGATGTCACGCCAAGACGTCTTGCATTGCTGGAAAATAAAAACAATGGCTTCAGATCCGAATAATATGCTTTATTGTTACACATCCAGTTATGAATATGATTCAAATAGTTCTGAAGAGGAAAGCATACATATTTGCAATCGATTAAAGAAGTCCTTCCGTGTCATTTTGAGGCATCTGGACTGCAATGTAGCGTCCCAGAAAAGAGGAACAAAATGGCGACCAAGCTGTTGTGAGGAATGAGTCAGCCCGTTTCCACAGGCTGATAAATTCCTTCCATGGAGCTTGGACGCCCTCTTCTGGCGGCTTTTGGGCGCAACACGAGGTTTTCAGACCAAACAAGTACAGCAAAATACATTGACGTGATGGAAGGACTGCTACAATGTGTCTTTTTTCGGTCAGGGGCGTTCCTTTAGTGACGTCACGTACGGACTCGTCACCAACTCAAATACAAGACTTCCTGAATATTCAGCGCAAGTCTTAAAACGTAAAATATAGCTATATGCGGTAGAATCTTATTAAAATACGCTCAGTAGAGGTCATTTGAAGCCATTTTACAAATTATGGACAACAACAATTTTTTTTTTTTTTTTTTTGAACTGTATAGTGCCTCTTTGCAATTTTTTTGATGATGATACTAGTGCAGCGTGTTCGACCGGAAACAAATTCCTTGTGTGTTCTACATACTTGGCAATAAAGATGATTCTGATTCTGATTCTGATTCTGATGAACAGTGACGATGCAGGAGAACATGCCCCCCCCCCCCCCCCACAAAAAAAAAAAATAAGGGCATCGCGCAAGTTGTGCTCGCAAGACCCGCTGAGAAAAAAATGGGATTCTTATCATTGAGCTCATTTGATAGCAGCTAATTACGAAGGTTGATTGATTTGATGGCAGTCGTGGGCTGGGACAACAGAGTGCAGCCGTCTGTGAAGGAGTCCACGCTTAGGTCTAATATTTTCTTCCTTGCAGAGAAGTTTTGATAACAACATTCAAGGAGGGGGGGCTGCCTCACTCTTGGGTTTGCCTTGCAGGATGACACTTGTGATTGCATGAAAGATGTGAGTCAATAAAGTTTGTTCTCCCTCAGACTTGGGCGAAACTGAAGCTGATTGCATCGGTTTCCTTGATTTAATGACAGCAATGAGTTTGGGGCAATCAAAATCAAGAGCTGCTTCATATGTGTTATTGAAAAAGATGATTTCAAAACATTTCATGTTATGATTGAGTTCATGCCATATTTAACATCCCAGCTGGGGGTTGCGTGTAACAGACAACAAACATTCTGGGGAGCTGTCCTGTTTCCCAGCATTCTCTTCTC
>NC_142746.1:14772674-14787674 GCF_051943395.1 Hippocampus bargibanti
TGACTTTCTTCAACCACAATCCAGAATTAGATTATATTGCAACAGGCACGTGCTGATAAACGAGTATACTCTGTAGGGTGACAGGTCTGCTTTACTTCCCTATCATTCCGGCATTTATGGTATGTGACACATTGGGACGCTCGCATTATTCCATTTTCCCCAATTGCTGATGAATAGCGGCCTTTGGGAACAGACGTATGATAAACTCCATTAATATTAGATGTAGCCATGTGGCGCTTATTCAATCACTGCTTATTCTATTGTGATTAGCTTCGCAACACCAGGAGAAAAGGCAGGCCTTCAAAAATAAACGATCCACCATCTTAAACACCATTCTAAATAGAAATAATCTCTTACCAGGTCAAACTCTTGCTGTCTCAGTGCAGATATTTTATTGTAGTATTAATAGTCACATGCGTGTTACAAAAAATAGTTAACTTGCATTAGGGAAGTAAAGTAGTTAATTAATTAAAATGTATATATTTTTTGTTCTCTTAAAACTCCTTTGAGGCTGATTTTAGGAATAACTGTTACAAATTAAAGCTGCACTGAAAGCAATTTAGACTCGGACTCCCATATTCTGAATTGTTTTACCTGAACAGACTACTGTACTTCCAATGTAGGTGCACTTTATTTGTTAGTTTATTTATTTGAATAAAATCAGTTTTCACAAGGCAAAATTGTTAAGTGCAAAGATGAATCAGTGACCTGTAGATTTACGAACTACATCATTTTTGGCGGCCAGTCAAGTCTAGCGTTGTACAGCGGCCCTTGTGTCATAGCCATTTTTTGTGTTTATTAGTCAAACAGATTGATGCTCATTCACTCCTTCAAGTGAGTGTTCAAATGTTCCATGTCCTTAGCACCTGGCAGCTTTCTCTTGACAGACAAACAGGAAACCCTGGTGAGAGAAAAGCAAACCAGGAGTTCCTGTAACAACTTCCCAAAGAGTCCCCCATGTGGATAAAGTCCCAAAGCCGGCAGGCAATCTGTGGCGTGCTGTCACACTGCCTGCTTTGTTTGCCACTCTACAGACAAAATACAGACTCAGCCGAAACGTGCACTTCTCTTGATGCCGTCCCCTTGGCTTAATTTACCAAGAGAGCTGATACAGTGAAGGTACATAGCGGGAAGGTAATCATACCCAGCTGTCGTCTGTCACACATGACTGCGTGTCAAGCATCGTGTCTAAAGAATATAATGAAAATGTGCTATAACAGTATCAAGAGTGGAAAAGGTCAGTAGCTAAGACTTGGTGCTTTGTTCTGAAATTCTGGCTCTTTCTATCACAAGGTAGTAAAGATGAATTATTCCAGTTATATTTAGCAGAGACTAATATTTTCGACAGGATTTCCCGACATGGTCGTGCCAGATCGGGGAAACATGAGACAGTTCTTTTTCTGCCTTGTTTCGGGAGTAAAACATCTGAAGTCGTTCTCATAAATGTGCAATCGAGTCAATATAAAGGTGTTGTTTCTGCCCTGGGTCATTTATATCGAGTCTGTTCTTGCGATTGCAAATCCATCATCATATCTGGCTAACCAAAACTTGCGCTGATTGGATGATTCCTTGACTTTGGCAGCGCTGCTTTGAGAGCAAAATGGTTCTCCAGGATTTATGCTGCCTCTTTACCACACAATGCCACGACAAGGAAACGTTATGGGTGGCCAAGTCTGACCACAATGAAAAAGATTCTCTCGCTATGTTTTCGACTAACTTGCACTACAGAGGAAACACACGCATGTTATACTATGGAGCGGAAAGACAGAAAGCTGCCATTGCTTCATCACTTGGCAGCACTTCCCCAAGACATGGCCGTGACCGTGTTGTCATTTCCCACTTCTCTTCGTTAATGGTTGTTATTTTAGATGTCAAGATCATCCTCCGCTTCCTGCGGAGAATGATGATAGCCAATAGCTAACGTCTGCAGCAAAGTGAACATAAAAATGTATACACTCGACATGTGTTTATATCCAGCCAAGCGAGCTCTTGAAGAATGACTTGAGTATAATTGGCTTTGTGTGTTGCAGCTTTATCTGGGCTGGACCCATAAATAATGTCTCCAATGACAACAGTAAAGCAGAAGTGGCCAAAGGCGTTTGCACTGAATGACGAAATCGGCTGCAGGAAGCATCTGGAGGCTTCTTCCATCATCGGGATGGAAGAGTCTCAAAGACAAACATTGCACTTTTTAAGCAGTCCGTCCCCGCTGCTTTCTTTTGCATTTGAGACCCGTTCGCTGTTAGATGAGCACTTTAAGCCAACTTAACCCATTCACTGCCAGATGTGCAAAAATGTGTCCACTCCACTGCCATGGTTTTTGTCTTTGTCACTGGACTTCCAGGACCCACAGAATATTGAGTTTTAGGACTGCAAAAACATCAAATGCAGCGTGACAAACCCTAGACTCTCCCCTTGCATCAGAAAAAAAGAGTTAATTCGTAAATTATATGTGTCTGGAGTTAGATGAGCTTGAAATGAGGGCGGCTGTCCAAAATACAATGCAATACATACATATATTGGTTTATATAGCACTTTAAATCCCACCTCAAAACCCACTTATTTAAAATTGCATTTTCTGTGTAGCTCTATCTCTTGTTTCTATTTATAATTGTATTTTATTTATTGTATTCTATTTATAATTATATTTATAATTGTATTTTATTTATTGTATTTATGCTTGTCTGTGACTGTAAAGTGTTCTTGAGAGCTTTGAAAGGCGATTGAAATAAAATCTATTATTATTTAACAACAGTTGAATCTGGAACAAATTACATGTATTAACATGGAAAAAATGGAAACGCTGCCCCTTGTGGAAAGGAAAAATCATTGCCATGCCCCATGGCCTGCGCTTCATCAGCCCCCAAATAAGAAAAAACAAAACCTGAACAAATTCGGGAATGGCACTCTACGTCATATTGTCAATTCTCAAATAAATTTGTGAATGGCAGTGAATGAGTTAAAATAAAGTAGCAGTCGAATTGTTTTCAACGGTTTTGTGCTAGCATGCGCATTTGCGTAGCTTGAACTGGTTGCACAAGTGTGGACATAATAAACTTCCTGTTTATGGATGAAAGTTAATCACTATGTTGGAGGAAGCCATTTTTTAAGTGAGGAAGTCTTTAAAGGCTCCTTTTCTAAACAACAACAGAATTATGGCTCCCTCTGAGAATTATTTTACAATGAAACTGCCTGCTTGCATGTAAATGAAAAGGTTTATTTGAAGACAATTATTTAGTTTCCTTTTTATGTGCTCTCTGAAGTACTTGCTGCAGTGGTGACCTCTATTTGGTTACCCGTTGTTAAGAACCCAAACTTCCATAAAAGGATCTCGTCTGAACTGTTCTTTTTTTCTTCTTCTTTTCTTCCTATGAGGGTTTTGTTTAGTTTCTTGCACGTGACTCAGTAGTACACTGCCGGGATAAGTGACGGGTCAAAGGTAGTCGACTTGTGATGATGATCATGATGATTACAATGATGAGTTGGGTTAAGAATTGATGGAATGCTGATGCTGTAAGCGCAACATTTTTTTTTCTTTGACCAACCCACCTTTTGGTTCTCCGACTATGCTGCTTCGGGCTCATTTCCAGAATTAAATCCAGTGTTCCTGAAAATAGAACAGAAGCAGCGTCCTGATCGAAAATAAATGTGGGAGGGTTGAATGAGAAAGCTATGAGAAAACACATCTGTGTATTTATAGGCGATTGGCAAGCTTTTGTATTCCAATGGTACAGCACACAACTGTGGTCACTGGCATGGAATCAAATAGCTGTTGATGGAACGTAGTAAAAATAACAACACAGATGATTTGGGTATGTTTGATCAGTAAGCCTATTCCATCTTCCCATTTTAAGCAAGAATCTCAGGCACCTATCCTCTCGTCTTTTATGAAACCAAGCTGTGGTTTTCATTTTCCAAGGGTCAAATGTTGGATTCCTTCTTAACTCATTCATTGCCATTCACAAATGTATTCATATTTTCAATATGACTTACAGCGCCATTCCCGAACGTATTATGTTTATTTTTTCATGCTTGGGTTCTGGTAAAGCGCTGGCCATGGCCTCTGGCAATGTTTTTTCTTTTCCACAAGGGGGAAGAATTTATTTTTCTTCCATGTTAGCGCTTTGTTCCAGCTTCATCAGTTGTTAAAGGGCTATATAAACCAATATGTATGTATTGCATTGTATTTTGGACAGCCACCCTCATTTCAAGGTCATATAACTCCAGACCCATATAATTTCTGAATGAACTCTTTTATTCTGAAAAAATAACAGAGTTTAAGGTTTCTAACCCTGTATTGAATGTTTACGTAGCCCTAAAACTCAATATTCTGTGGGTCCTGGAATTCAAGTGCCTCTGTTGGCTCAGCTTGGTCAAGACATGCCAAAAAGTGTGCTTCATTTGTGGCGTGAAAAGATTTGAAATTACACATTGTACTTTTGCAAACTAACATTGCATATGCCTGATATTTCAATTGTGAAACAGGATTCTTGCATGACAGTGCAATTGATGATCTATGTTTCCGGGAGGCAGTGTGCTGTGTGCTTATGAGATGTATTTCATGTATTTGTCTTGCTGAGTTCTGTTGAACAAAATAATTTATGTTTTATGGAAAAGAATCGGGATTGTGCCACATATTAAACCTTATTTGGGTCAGATGAAGTTTTAGATTGACATACTTGAACCACACGAATAATTCCAAGTAACACAAAATCATTGTGAGAGTAGATATTAACATTTATCACAGTGATGACCTCAGACCAGGTTATGAGCGGCAATGATCAGCGGTTCATATTGTTACACACATACCACTGCCATTTGTATTGCCTCTTGAGATTCTGAAATGACCTAAATTCATAAAACTGTTTTTCGCAAACATAATTTGCCTTGATAAACGGATTTAATAATAGGTAAAGAAGCTAACAAATTGACCTTTGCAACGTGGACAATGTGCAATGCTCGGGTTTGTTTGGATTGTGTCACGTTCACTCCGCTGTGACGGACAGCAGGTTGTGGAGGTTATCAGGTTAATGCCCGAAGCTGGACAAATATTTCTGCCTACCTCGTCCACGAACATCAGACAGGCCGATGGTTTGATTGCGTGTTGGATGTTTGTTGATGTTTGTCAGAGCATACATCTGGTGTGAGCTGTACTTTCCAATGCCTTTCCAGAGTCCAAAGTCCAAATACATGTTTTGCTGACTTGTGAGCTTTTTTTGTAATCAGGGTTAGAATTATAAACGAATTTGTTCAGTTTTGCAGACATTATTTTTTCTCTTCAACTTTGCAAAGGTAAAGCTAAACCAAACTGTAACCTTCTTGTGAAAAATCAACTGCATATTGTTTTTTAAGAAACATTGGCACCTTTTAAAGCACATATAAAAGGGTGGTACACTGTCCAGAAACAACATTTTTACACGGAGGAAGTAGGATACTGACGTGGTCATAAACTCAAATTTATGTACATGCAGATTCTGGCCATACGTCAATAAGCAAACAATAAGCGGAATAAGATCATAAACAGCTTGAATTCAACGTCTACCCACCCAGTCGTCCTTGAGTCAGACAGAACAACTGTTGTATGCAGGTGGCTGCTATTTGCTTTGAAACATGTGTCGACTCATACCAACTATGTAGTGCCACAAAATAATACAGATCAAGAAGAATTATGACTTCACTTCATTGAGCCACAAATAACTAAATTGGAATGGTTTGTGAAATGTAGGTAAAATGAGCAATTGATGTGGTATGGTGACTGACATAAATGTGTCTTTTCTGTGCATCTGTGACTAGGTCATTGAAGTGGAGTGTTTCACATGTTGACAGCATGTGGCTTCTTCTCAGAATTGCCCCATGATTGACCAATGACCACTCAAGCATGTGATCAGCTGCGTTGGGCTCTAGCTCGTGCTGTGTGACCCAAAATGATATGATTGAGAGAAGTGTATCTTTGCCTTGTGCACTGTAAAATTCTGAAGTGTTCCAGCTTCATCAGTTGCTTTAGCACTTGACTTTCCTACTGAATAATCCAGAAAAAAAATGTTGCCAGTTAAATACACACCTACAGAGCAAATTAAGAATCACTCTCCCAAGACAGCGCTTCCCATTATTGCTTTAGTCCATAATTTTTACATTCTCAAGCAAGATTGTGGAGCACACCACTTTTCTTCCCATTTTTTTACATTTTGCCATAGCCCAGTATATGCTGGGAGCAGTCTTGCCAGTAATGCATTTCTCATCATACACACGTCACACTAACGTTTGGAGAAGCTGGATTCATTCATCACTTCACTCAAAAGTTGTTTTTCCATTCTTTCTTCGATCCCTTAGTGTGCAGCCCTCCAATGAAAGGGCCTCAAGCTGCAAGTCATCCAAACGTCTATTGTCCTAATAAGGAGTTGTATGTGTGTGAATGTGTGTGTTTCCCTTGAAAGTTAATCAAACTTCCCATGAGAAGAATCAAGCCATATGCTTTTGAGGGTTTGGCTGAGAATAACTCTTGTGCATTTTAGATGAGCGTGGGGCGTTTAAAGATCACAGCCTCATGCAGCCTGACGTCACTCTTCCCATAGAACCACAACGGCGGAGGTATGCTCCTAAACCAAAGTGGTGCCGTGTTATGAGAACGAGGGGGGCGCTTGGTTTGTTACCATTATGTTGATCGGATTAACATGTATCAGAGCTTCGAGGGGTTTACAAAGGTAGTGTTTTCCAATGATCTTATCAGCCTCATTCATTTAACTCTTTTGAGTGCAAACATACATTATGTTGACGTATGGATGTCGAGTGAGCACATACCAAATACATCGGCTAAGAGTGTGAACATAAACACCGAGCGTTGGCTCTCACTTTGTTCAAGAGTGAGGTGGTGTTGTGGATAAAGGTTTGTGCCACGCCTGTTTCCTTTCATAGTGCCTCTTTCACATATTCGCATATTTGTTTTGGCAAAGATTTTTACGTAGGATGCCCTTCCTGACACAACCCTCTGTATTTATCCGGGCTTGGGACCGGCACAACAAGACACTGGCTTGTGCCCCCTTGTGGCTACATTCCTTTCATAGTGCAACGAGTGAAAACCTCCTATGATTTCACTACATTCATATATAACAAAGAAAGATTATTGAAAACAAAAACACAACTCTACTAACATGAAATATGGTCATATTTTGAGAATCTACAGTTCCAAAATATAGTTGGAAAGAAAGTACTTCCCGCTGGGTAACAATGACAGCATTAAGAAGTCAGTGGTGAGATGATGATAGGGGATAACAGTGGCCATGCTGTAAATCTGCCGCTTGCATCTTTGTGCACTGTTGTGGAATGAAAGTCATCTTTTTTCCGGCCAATACTTATCATGTATCGTTTGCACAAAAATCACTGGAGTCCATGCGTTATTTTGGCTTCTGATTCATGATTTTTTTTTTTTTATGAAAAATTGGTTCGAACAATGACAGATCAGTTTAAACTCTGTTGTTCCAACAATGGAGTGAAGAGTAATCATTCGTGTTTTTTCATCATCTTGTTTTGAGGTGAAACCTATTCAAACTGCTCCAGATTTGTAACTACTTTTTATGTGTCGTTTATTTTGTTGAGCTGCTTGTTGAGCATAGGCGATAGAAGTGTCTCACTTCTTCTCTGGCATGTTTGAATGCTGCTGTGTTAGTCAGGGTTTAAACGGTCATCCTCTTGACTGAGGTCAAGTACCATGTCACAGGAGCTGTCAGATGATCCGGCAACAAAAAAAGCCATAAATATTCCGACATGCCACACTTCCTGTGCTGAGATGTTTGAGAAGATGTCACATACCATTGTGAAGCAAATGGTAAGAAATCGTTCATCTGTCGGGGGTGGGGGGTTGTGATTTGAGCAATCAGCCCCACCAAAATGCATCTTGTTTTCGGACAAATGCTCATCTGCTTCTTGACGACTTTTGAGGTGCTCTTTAACAAGGCTTTGCGACTTCCTTCTACCTCAGGACTTACATTAGTTCTGTATGTCCGTGTGTGCTTTCATATGCATGACTACTCTTCTGTGTCAGATGCAACAAACATTATGCAAATAGAATTTCCCTTTGAGGCATTATAAACAGCATAATACAGTATATATCAATAACAAGTCATATCAGACTCAAAGGGGTCTCAAAAGGGACTGGTTTTGTTCCCTTTTTTCATTTCCAACACATTCGCAGCAATGCCGTCTGAAATCCGACCCTTACGGCGTACTTTGAAGTAATAATGGCCTCTCACAAGCCTTCTGTTGTCAACTGTTTATTGTCAAACAGTTGTGGATGTATACTTCCATAAACATAGCCCGCAGTTAACACTACATGAGTGGCCTTTTCAGTTGCGCCTTAGGAATTCCTGTGTGTGATGTCGCCGCTGGGTCGAAGCGTGTTTGTGCCAGGGGTGAGGTGCCAATTGGGAGCTTTTGATCAAGCGATATGTAAAATACGGAAGACGTGCAACGCATTAGTGCATGGCCTCCGCCATGTATCATGCCAGCCTGGTGCAAGTCTCGGGAGTTTAGTCAGCCAGCTCATGTTTCTTATGTCAAAATGTCTTCATCTGTGAAATATGGGATGTTCTATGGGAATCCCATCACAGTGCAGTCGAATGATAATGCCAATTTAATAGTATAAAAAGTCACTCTTTCAGCATGGAATTGTGCAGTTTTACTTTTCAAGTCATTATGACTCTTTGCCCCCTGAACCCCAAGTTCTCATGTGGCTTGTGAAAATGTGAGATAAGCAGTGGGACTATGTGGGCTCCTAGCCTGAGCAATGACCTCCCGTGGGGGTTCAGTTCACAAGGGGGCCAGTGGACGGGGCCCATTAGAAGCATGCTGGTTTAATGGCTACTTGGGTGGAGACTTTGGCCTGCAAATCTGCCGCAGTTTCTCATGTGCTGACTCCAACACTGGTCAGGTTACTACCCTCCAACCAAACGGCGGCAAAGCGCAAACAACACAATCTCTGTCCCGTGGAGCATGAATCTTAGTCCACAGATGGATTGGCGTCTGACCTCTGTCTTTGGCAAGCTGCTTTATTATTATTGATCGGTAGCACTGGGAGAATGTGCACTCGGTAAGTGACATAAAATGAATTGGCTTTTGGTCCTGACGTGTACAGGCTTGGAGGGGAAAAGAAACTACGAACCTTGCTTTCTTTCAATAGCAACTCAATGTAAAGTAATAAATTGATATAATCTCCAAGGCCAGCGCTTTATCTGCATGCTACAACGCATCCCAAGACAGACCCCAATCTTCTGTTTCTCTCTGTTTAAATCCTCCGCTCATGAGCGCTGCTTCCTGCAATTACTCTCTCACCGGTGATGTGATGGGTGGGTTCACCACTCTTAATGTTCAGCGTGTTCAAAGCCCAGACTGGCTCTGTGCCTGTCTGAGTAAAGAGGATGATGGGTGGGTGGTCAATGGAAAATGTTGTGAAAGTGGGCAGAATAGAGTGTGTGATGCCCGGAAACAAAGGGTGTTTTCATTGTGGATTTTGGCTCACTGTTGTTAGATTACTGTCGAAGCCTCTGCGTGGTTATACTGTTGACTTTGAGACAGTGTGACCTTATCCACTTTTTATATATAACAGGCAACGGAGCTGAATCTTTTCCCCTGTATTATTCTGTCATTAATGAATATATGAGAGTTGATCAAATCCAGCTCTATTTTCTTTCGGTCAACATGTTTCCAAAGCCGATGCCAAATCAAACTGTTCCTCCATGGTCTCTGAGTAAACCACTGGATACACAACAATAGTTCTCATGCACAGACACAATCAGATTTTTTTAAATGTTGCATGTCTTCTGAATGATGACTCTGAACGTCGTCATCATCAGTGGTTCCGCTTGTTTTAGTTTCAGTAAATTAGATGCTTTGATGTGTCGCGTGAATCAGAAAATAAAAAGCAACTGAGATGATCTTGCTTTTGAGGAATTCACTTGCTAGCATTGCTGTGGATTGAACACTGGATTGCATTTAATTTAAGTGCCATTAGTCCGCCCACCACTTAAATGTTATTCACATCTCCATGGCTGTTGGATAACAAACATGTTGCAATTCTATATTTTTATATACAACTTTTAATGTTATTCCAAACTGTTGATGGGTTGATCAAACAATAACCAGACAATTATTCTTGACTTGATCTGCTTGTCCATCATTGGCAAACTTGTCCATATGGAGCAGAACTCACAATAACTGCTATTTTTGTTTGTGATTGCTTTTTTTAAACAGAAAGATGTGAAGGACGTGTTCACAGCCATCACATTTGAGGTGTCATATAGCCTTGGGAAGCATGTGGTAGATGGACACCAGGAGGGAGACTTGCCTGCTCTCACCCCTGTGCTTCGGTGGAGGAAAGGAAACAAGATTGCAGTGAGGAATGAGGTATAAGGCACTGCTGAATATGGCCATTCTGAGCTATGTCTTGTTGTGGTTTCCCCAAGTTTATTTACAGCGATGCAATTTATTTATTTTTTTTTGCGGCCAAAGCAAATTATGGTGGTTTCATCCAAATTACAAACAGTTCCGAAATCAAACATAAAGTAATTGAGCATCAAATTTGATGACGTGTCAGCAGGCAGCTCGGCATATGTGATCAAAGTTGAGTGGGCTACTTAATTGCAATCAGCAGGGGCGCTGTTGCTTGAGCCCAGGTGTCACCACATGAGTCGTCTGCCAATACTATGCCATTGTGATTTGCTCATTGAAATTAGGATTTAAAAATGCAAACATTTGCATTATTTTGTGATGTCTTTAACTCATTCACTGCCATTCACGAATTTATTTGGGAATTGAAAAGCATGACCTGGAGTGCCATTCCCGAATTTGTTTGGGTTTTGGTTTTTCTTGCAGCGGGTGCTGATAGAGCGCTGGCCAGACCTCTGGAAATGTTTTTTTCCCTTCCACGAGGGGGCAGCATTTCCCTTTTTTCCATGTTAGCACTTTTTTAGCTTCAGCTGTTGTTAAAGCTCTATACAAATCAATATGTATGTATTGTATTGTATTGTATTTTGTACAGCCGCCCCCATTTCAAGGTCAGATAACTCCAGACCCATACAATTTAGGAATTAACTTTTTTAATGATAAAAGTGTCTCAGGTTTCTAACACGGTATTGAATGTTCATGTAAACTCAATATTCTGTGGGTCCTGTGAATTGATTGAAAATGATAAAAACCCTTGCACTGAAGCAGACGCATTTTTGCACATCTTCTGGCAGTGAATGAGTTAACATGTTCAGAGTCTGAAAATTAAATTCAAGTATTTAAAATTGCACATGCCCATATCATTAAAAGACACAATAATTCGGACGCATGTGTTATTTCAGATGCATTGCGGGACGAATAAAGGTATTCTGATTATGATTCTGATTCTGATATCATTTCACAATCAGTACACATGAAGTGGCTCTCACTTTCAAAAGAATTGGGCGGATAATGTCAGAAAAGGCCATGTGATGTCAAAAACTGTGTTCAACAAATCACGTGAGTGACTTGCTATGGCAACTCGACTGGGAAAAGCCCAAAGGCACTTCTTACGTGGTGGTTACGAGTTTGTTATTGTCCATGTTAGATTTTCTTGAGTGGAATCCAAGAGACAGGTTCATTTATTTTCACTGTCGCCACCTCTAACCTAGCCCACATGTTTCCAAGATGGGCTGCGCGTCATGCAAATCGGGATGGACGATGTGTTTCAACACTCGCAAATCACATTTATTATGAATTAAGCAATACTGTAACATTAAATGTAACAACTTCTGATTCGCTGGTCGTAATGTTTCTCAGTGTGGATTCGCCTGAGCCTAGAATGACTGATGATAAAAGTTTTAAGATAGGCTGCAAGTAATCTGGCCTTCCTGTCGATGACAGACATCAACACAACACTGCCCCCTAGATGGAGTAGCAAGTCGTGAACGTTTGCGTTTCCTCCTCAGACTTCGTTTGAGAAGAACTGCCTGTCAGATGACTGTGCTGCAGATCTGCGTCTCCATGGAAAGCTGTTGCTGTCTGGGTAAAAACAAAGCTAATATCTCATTGTTCAAATTTAGTCTGATTTGGAAAGAAAAGAAATCAGTCTTGTGGGTGTGGGTCCATGACACATGCTTGGAGGATGTCCATATGTTTTTCCATGCAAGGGAGTTCCCTCTCTTTTTATGGAGTATTGCTCGATGAACTAACTCACTAACTGTCTTTTTGCTCAGTGTTTACTCAAAATCATTTTCACAACAATTTCATGAAACAGCTCTGCATCGTTAGCATCTTCCTTTAGAATATTTAGTCTCTCTCAGAAGTTTTGGTAACTTCTCTTTAAATGCTCTTGTTTGGTCATTTTTATTATTTATGGAGCAGTGGAAATTTCATTCTAGTGCTCAGACAGCTGTTTTCTGAGTTTTATCCTCCCTCTTTTACATGAGTGGAAAACACCTGTTGGCATGCAAGATCATTAGCCACCTCCACAAACTGCAGCCAGCCAGATTTATTTTACCATTATAGTTTTTGGGTGAAGTTATGTGTCTATTATATTTTGTGGTAAAAAAACAGCATTGTATTCATCTTATTAATTTAGGAATAACACTACGAAATAGACACAACGAAAGGTGTACATGTACAAGACATTAATTATGACAACAGTATTTCTAATATTTCTCACAGCTAAAATATTCAAAATGGCACTGCAACAAAATGACAAAAATATGCATCATATTAGCTTCTTCCCCCAAGCCATTAACTCTTTGAACTCTTTGAACTCCTTCAACAGTAGCCAAAATGGAACTGTATAGTGCCACTTAGCAGTTTTTTTTTGACGACGATACTAGTGCAGCGTGTTCTACCGGAAACAAATTCCTTGTGTGTTCTACATACTTGGCAATAAAGATGATTCTGATTCTGATTCTGATTAAATTCTATTTTAAGCTACTGTATTGGCTGTCAGTATTTTGCAGGTTCACCTAACGCTTTAGCATTTGAAACGTATCACAAATCATTTCCTGTGACATTGCTCAGGGTTGTTTGAACAATAGTTTTTTTTTACCATGATACATTATTTATTTTTTCTATCAGGGCACACAGCTGGCCCCACTTGGCCCTGGGAGGAGTCAGGAACGTCTCGTTAAACTTGACCATCTCAAATACTGGAGACGACGCCTACGACACTAATGTCTATCTCAACTTCTCCCGAGAGGTTTTCTATATCAACTTCTGGCAAAAGGTGAGTTTCAAGCCTAGTTGGCAATTATCCATAACAGTCCAATCTCCTCTTTCTCCTTCGTCCATTTGAGTTTTAGGTTAAAATGTATACAATATACTGTAAGTAGGCTAAACATTTGATGAATAATGGCAGATGGCTTTATGTACCAAATTCAGAAGATCCCACATGTGGGCACATCCTTAATATTCCCACGGTGCTTCACACGTAATTGCAGTATACTATGTCACCGGAAAAATGAATTTTGATGAGGGCTATTATTCTTCATGAAAATTCATCATGAGGTCATCCTTTACAATAAAATCCAACCCTCTGCCATCCCTGCCGATACCTGGAGGAGAGATTTTCTGCAAAGCAAATGGATTCCACAGTGGTAACCTTTGCCTCAAACTCACGTCACTTGGAAGAAGAAGCGAACAAGTCTAATCCAGCTCAGAAGCGCTACATCAGTTTGCTTTTTAATTCCAACACGCAAATTGTAGTAGAAAAGCAGATTGGGAGTGCCCCAGTGAATTTAATGTCCCCCTGCTCACGTCATTTATCAGATGGCCAGGATTCGCTGCCGAAATCTGATAGTTAGATACTTTAGAAAGCGGTAACAAACAATCCATTGACCAGATTAAATGCTGTTCGAGACATTTGTAATTACTACTAGAGAAGACCAAAGTGATATGTTTTTGATTGATGCAAAGCTCAAAGGCAACGTTTGTCCAGAAAACCCAGCATGAACATGTCTGTCCCAAAGATTTACGAGTGAGCGGTCTTAGCTGTCTTTTCTTTTTTCAATGTAAGCTATCAAGAAGCTTTGAAAGCCAACTGCTTTGACAACGCATGGTGAGACTCTTGTGGACCTGCAGTATCTTAATGTTTGCCTCGGTTTTCTTCAACCAAAAACAAACATGTTGAGTTCTTTGAGGGATTGTCTTAACTTGTATCTACAAATTTCTGGGTCAGGGTGCCAGTGAGTATGTTGATTGTGGATGGAGAACAATGATGTTATACTTGCATATATCACCAAGGGGAAGAAGATCATTAATGAACAGAAGTGGGCCAAAAATAGACACCAGAGGAACAACAGAAGTGCCTGGAGATGACTGAGACTTGAAAGCTTTGAGCTAGAAAATGACAAACACTAAATCCGGAGTCCAGAGTCAACTGTTATGAGGAGGTCATAGGTAATTTTAACAATGTGGAGGGTTGGAAACCAGATTGATATTGTGCGTAAAAATCATGCTAAAACAGGTAAATAAATAATCATTCAATTTTGAGATGCACTTTTTTGTTCTACTGTAATTTATGCTCATTATTAGGAAACGTATGCAAAGTTTGAATCACACAAAAGCAGCGTTTGGAAGTTGCTGAATCTGAGGTGGACTGGAGATCTTCAAAAATGTTTTTTTGAATGGCAAACAAATAACAAGTGGTGGGCTGTGGATTTCATCATGCACTAGGCCTTCAGTAGTTCTGTCTGAATCAATCCGGACTGAAAAAAAGTGTGGTGTGATTTACTACAAGTCCACTTGAGGGTACCATTAGCCAGGAAATTACTAACTGACCTTTCTTAATGATGTCGATTTTTTTCTTGAAAAGTCCATCTTTAAAATGGCTTTATCAGTAAATCTTAAACCAAATCATTTTCTTCTCCTCCTTCGGCCATTGTGACTAGTCAATCATAGTTTGCGAAAACTCTGACGCTGACCAGCACCTTCAAGAAGGCATTGGTACCCTTTTTGTGTTGCCAACTCGAAATTTGATTGGTTAGAGCAACAGTTTGATTGACACATTTG
>NC_142746.1:17350174-17362674 GCF_051943395.1 Hippocampus bargibanti
CAATTCATTTCATCCATCAAGAACTTATTTGCTTCCGCCCTTGAGGCAGATTTCAGGTTGCTGTTCTTGACGGTTATGATCATGCTGTCTTCGTATGGCTTTAAGCCACAATACGGCACAGCACATCAGACACCAATGTGGTTCACTCCGAAGGACCATATCACAGGCTCATTGAGTGTTAATAGCAGAATCAATTCTCTTTGACATGTTCCATTACTCAAGACACTATGAGTACACAGCATCGAGCCCTTGGCTGTGTAATCCTTTTTAGTAGACGAACGGATCACCTAGCCCAAGGTCACGTTTTAATGGCAATATACACGAGTATTTTAAAGGACAACCGACGTCTCCGGACAAGTTGTGACCATAATTTGTAAAATGGCATCAAATGACTTCTACTGAGCGTATTTTACAAAGATTCCACCGCATATAGCTATAGTTTACGTTTTAAGACTCGTGCTGAATATTCCCAAAGTCTTGTTTTTGAGTTGGTGGCGATTCCGTACATGACGTCACTGAAGGAACGCCCCTGACCGAAAAAAAGGACACATTGTAGCAGTCCTTCCACCGTCAATGCGTGTTTGGTCTGAAAACCTCGTATTGCACCAGAAAGAGCCAGAAGATGGCGTCCAAGCTCCATGGAAGGAATTTTAGATGCTATAAAACGTTTTTCTGATGTCAGTTAGGAAACAAAAAAGTGACGTCGGTTGTCCTTTAAGCAGCGCAGCCGCAAATTTCATATTGGAGGAGTTCATTTTGGACTGTTATCTATTATCAAGACTTGAGGTCTTGCTATCCATCCATCTGTTTGTTTATTTCAACTGTGATTAGGATTGTCGGTGAATCGGAGCCAATTTCAGTTGACTTTGAGGCTGAGGCATTGTATACCTTGAACTGATTGTCAGCAATTCACAAGTCATTTATCTAGATTAACCGACACTAATACTCACAATGATGGGCAATTCATACCATTTCATTTCAGTTTTGGCGGATTTGGGGAAGAAGTGTGAGTACTCAGAGAAATCCCGCACAAACAAAGGAAGAACACATAAACGGCAGACAGAAAGGCCATAGCCGTGATACTCAAAATTGGAAGGATGATGTACTCAGATGAAAAGAATGATATGAAACATCACATATGTCGTATCCCAATAGTGCGAGCTAAACACATTTCATTTGGAGCCAAGGTATTATTTAAATATACAGGTCAAATTGTTAAAAAATATTCATTTATCTATTTATTACTCAATTTATGTATTCATCAAATTGTGTATATGTGTATTCATGTATCTGTCTGCACGCCCATCTATCTATCTATCTATCTATCTATCTATCTATCTATCTATCTATCTATCTATCTATCTATCTATCTATCTATCTATCTATCTATCTATCTATCTATCTATCTATCTATCTATCTATCTATCTATCTATCTATCCATCCATCCACCCATCCGTATATTTATGTATTTATTCTCTTATTCATTCATTCATTCATTCATTCAGTTTTTATGTACTTTGTGTAAGGTGTTGTAATGATTCGCCCAGTCTGCATGGCAGGTCGGATAGTCACAGAGTGAATGCGAATCTACCTCTTCATGAGCTCTGTGTAGTTGAGCAATCCAGAGGGAGCAATCTAGAGTATTGACAGCCTTTCGCACCAAATTAGATGAATAGGCTGCAGCTTCCACGGCAGAGAGGCGGACAGAAAATGGATGGATGGATGTTCGACATGTTTGATTATGCGAGTGCTCAGGTGTGCTTTCTATCACCAGGCCATTCGATACTGTAGATCAATGTACCTGATGGTTAAATTGCTCAAAAATAAGTTTATCTGTTACACTAGTTTCCATAGTAGTACATGTATCAACTTTTGCAGAATGCAAAATACTGAATAATACGTATCTGATTTGTTTTTTTTGCAACCTGTTTGCTTCTCCCCCTTGCTTGCTGTCCGGGGTCCTGAAGTGATCGAGAGCGCCCCTTGCTGGTACAATGGTATCAATACAGCAAAGAGGACTCGAGCACATGTACACGCCTTTAACTACTTGCGCAAAACCACCAATCCTTTTAATTCGTTGTCATTATCAAACAATGGGAATGACGACTTTACTCACACAAAAACCCCGAAGAGCATAACTCGGACGCCAATCTCCAAAGCCAGGTCGCGAACGGTTTTCCGTCTGTCCTGCGATGAAACATTCATGGTGCCGACTCAAACCGTCAAGTGTGACGAACACAATGTGATCCTCGGTCCACGTTGAAGTGTTTACTTTTGTAATCCGCTTCGGGTTGGACGAAAAAAGGGGAAGAAAAGGAGCAGTTCTCCCAATCACACGCTGAGCGCCTCCATCGCGATACCTGGAATCTTTTTTTGCCGTTCTTCTCTCCGTCTTCGTTCTCGAAATATACGCCGCTTATGTTCACTACAGGGAGTGTTTTAATTAGTACTGTGATCGTAACAACCCCTACTTTGTCAAGTTCAACTCTTCTCCCTCCACTCGATGAAGGTGGTGCGCACCGAGTTAAGGATGAGTGAATGAGAGGTGTGATATAAAAAGTCAGTGTCTTTCTCTCTCTCTCTCTCTCTCTCTCTCTCTCTCTCTCTCTCTCTCTCTCTCTCTCTCTCTCTCTCTCTCTCTCTCTCTCTCTCTCTCTCTCTCTCTCTCTCTCTCGCACCGATGTGCATCGAAGCACATCGCAAGTCAAATTTCCATAATATGACCACTTTCTATGAATGGCATTTCCATTCTTTTTACACTACTATGACAGTAAACGTATGAAACAAACAAAAAAAATAAATACTACCACTGCTACTCCTACTATGACTACTACTAATAATAATCTTCTTTTCCTTTGGGTTTTTCCTTTCAAGGGGCCGTCCCAGCGAATCAGTGTCCACCATCTTCAGAGGTTTGATCCGCATGTTTGTTTTGGCCAACTTTTTACGTCGGATGTCCTTCCTGACACAACCCTCTATTGATGATAATAATAATAATAATAATAATAATAATAATAATAATAATCATCATCATAATAATACTCCGTTTCATTTATAAGCGCCTTTCAAAACTCTCAAGGTCACTTTTCTTCTGTGGGTGAGCAGCGGCAGCCACACGTGCCAGCGTTCACTCAACCCGAAAGTAACTCAAATAGCTAGCTAGCTAAAAGCTAGATAATAATAATAATAATAATAATAATAATCAAAATAATCACTTTACAGTCACAGGATAAGTTAGATAGCTTGCTAAATAAACAGTCAGTTAAGCTGCGGTGACAATTGTTTACTTTACAGTGACAGATAAATAGGACTGAAAAAAAAAGCTACTTTAAAAGTATGATTATTTTTATTATTAGCCTGTTGGGTCTACCCAGCCCAGTATGTTGACTTCTTATCCCCTGCGGGTCTGCAAAGCCAGACCTTGATGAAGGAACCCTGCCGGTTTACCTTTCGGCCATGAGCCGTGGCCAGGACTTTGTGGACACACATCAATATTTGATGTGCTATAAAACTTGTTTTTCTGCTACCCTACTAGTGACTGGTATAACAATTCACTTTTGCAGATTTACACAAAAAAATATTAAAAACACAGCATATATGGTGAATGACAGAAATCGATGGAAACATAAACATTGACGCCTGATATCTTTCTTTACTCTTCGATAGGAGAAATGAAAAAAAAAACATTGAATAGGAAGAAACATGAAATCATATTGTAGAGGTATTAATGGTTCTTTTTTTAAACAACGTTGACAGAAACTTTCCAAACCTTAACAAACATTAAAATAAGAACCAAATTAGTCATTATACATTTCTTTCAATCAACTCCTTGCCTTACCAAAATATATATACAGTAAAGTCTCGTTATATCGATATCGGATATATCGATAGTCCCGGGTATATCGATATTTTTTCGGACTCCCTTGAATATCGATATAACGAGACTTTACTGTATTTTAAACTCGCAAATTTGCTAGATTTAGTCGCAAATTTGCTCGATTTAAAGTCACAAATTTGCTAGATTCAAACTCGCAAATTTGCTAGATTTAAAGTCGCACATTTGCTAGATTTAAAGTCACAAATTTGCTCGATTCAAACTCGCAAATTTGCTCGACTCAAACTCGCAAATTCGCTAGATACCCCATCTCTAAAAATATATATATTTTAAACTCGCAAATTTGCTAGATTCAAACTCGCAAATTTGCTAGATTTAAAGTCGCAAATTTGCTCGATTTAAAGTCACAAATTTGCTAGATTCAAAGTCGAAAATTTGCTCGATTTAAAGTCGCAAATTTGCTAGATTTAAAGTCACAAATTTGCTAGATTCAAACTCGCAAATTTGCGACATTTAAACTCGCAAATTTGCTAGATTTAAACTCGCAAATTTGCTAGATTTAAAGTCACAAATTTGCTAGATTCAAACTCGCAAATTTGCTAGATTTAAAGTCACAAATTTGCTCGATTTAAAGTAACAAATTTGCTAGATTCAAACTCGCAAATTTGCTAGATTAAAAGTCGCAAATTTGCTTGATTTAAAGTCACAAATTTGCTAGATTCAAACTCGTAAATTTGCTAGATTTAAACTCGCAAATTTGCGAGATTCAAACTTGCAAATTTGCTAGATTTAGTCGCAAATTTGCTCGATTTAAAGTCACAAATATGCTAGATTCAAACTCGCAAATCTGCTAGATTTACATTTACTGTCCTTACATGAGGGAGCATGCAAAGTACAATATGGAGAATATCGTCTGTGACAAAGTGACACATTATGCTGCACAGGGATTACTTCAATAGGCTCCTTCTCTGTTCATAATACGCTGGCAAGTTATTTCTGAAGAGCACTTTTCAAACACATTTTTTGAAAAGTCATTTTTAAATAAAGATGAAATTAAAGATCTGTACAACCAACGTTTCATTTCATTTAAATCCAAATTTATATCCCAATATGACAGAATTCTCAGTCTTCATTCATTCATCCATCCATTATCTGAAAAAGCTTTTCCTCACAAGGGTCGTGGCAAGCCGGAGCCCATCCCGGTTGATTTTGTGCAGTAGGCGGGGTACACTCTGAACTGGTTGCTAGGCAATCACAGGGTGCACATAGAGAAAAATCCATCCACGCTCACACTCGAACCTGGGGACAATTTCGAGTGTGCCATTCAACTGCCATTGCAGGTTTTTGGAATATGGGAGGAAACCAAAGTAGCCTAAAAACACACGCAGGTACACGGAAAACATGCAATCTCCACACAGGAAGGCCTATTAGGGTTTTTTTTTTTGTCGATTTCTTTTTTCAAAACCTGTCTGAAATGTTTCAGGTATAATTCAATTACAAGACTGCATTGTGCTAGTGTTAAATGATGCTTGTGACTTTTGATATTTAGTTTATGAGGAAGGATTTAACACACAATCAAATTTAATCCGTTTTTACGATTTGAAATGTGCACTTTTGGCAGCAGGAACAGTGATCAGTTGTTCAGGCCTACAAACAGATCGAATTCAATTCGAGTATAACAATTAATATGGCTCAACTGATTAACTGGCTGATGATAGTCGGCAAAAATCGACTATTGCGAATTCTATGCAAAATATGTATTTCATGAACATATAGAAAAATGATTATCAAAAACTTTCATTATCTTCATGGAAAAATGCTACATGAATTACAATTGTATTTAGTCAAGTTGCTCTCCGGAATGGGGATGATGGTACAATCAATCAGCTGTGAGTGTGGTGTGATATTACGACACGTCCACTAGAGGGTGCCGTTGGCCAGGAAATAACGCGACTTGAAGAAACTTAGGAAATATTGACATTAAACTGTTGGAATTTTTATTGTGACTATGTGGATTCATGATAACCTCATAAAATTGCAATATTAGATGCAATTTTTGCTAGCTTTGGAGCTGTCTAACCTTTCTTAATGATGTCCATTTTTTCTTGAAAAGTCCGTCTTGAAAATGGCTTTAACAGTAAATTTGCAACCAAATCGATTTTTCCTCCTACTTCAGCCATTGTGGGTTGACAAAGCCACTATTAAATTAACACAATAATATATTTGCTTATGCAGCTCGCTACAGATACAGTGTGCTAGCTCTGGCTAGTATGCACTTATCTCGAGTGGCTAGTAATACTATGATTGGCTGGTGGCGGATGACTAGCCAATCATGTGACTAGCCAATCACAGTTTGCGAGAACGCAGACATTTCCAGCGCCTTCCAGCAGGCCTCGGGTTGCCAACTCAAAATCTGATTGGTTAAAGCAACAGTTTCATCGACATTGTTTTTTATGCTCTAAAAGTCTAAAGCGTGCAGAACTGATTGTAAGGGTGCCCGGGTCGATTTCTGACAATGGTAACAAATGATGGCTGAAATGCAATTGGTTAAATGCTTAAATATACGAAAACACACATCTGGAAGTGACACAGCAGGGGAAAAGCAATGAAAGGAAGCTGAAAGACAATTTGGAATTATTTCATCAGAATTCATTGACAAATTATAATTCAGATTAGTCTGTGATTCAGCTATGTTTAGGCCAGCAGTGAAGGCCTTGGGGGCCCTGACGGCCCACCACTGGAGTAATGTTATCATGAGGACCTGAGACGAATACAAGAGCCACTGTTGCAATTTAATGCAATTTTTTCTGCACTCAATTAGCAATAAATGAAAAAAAGAGGTAGCAATGCCAGCGTTAAGAGGCCAACGTCTCTTCAGCCTCAGGCATCTTCTGCATGGCAGCTGTTTGGTCATAAGCAATCTATAGCAGGGCTATAGATTGCTGGCCTTCTTTCACTCAATGCACACAGATGCAGCTGTTTAGAACAGCGATGACTCATGAGTTTTATAATCTCATATGTTAAATTCAAGTGGGAGTTTTAAACGAAGTCAAAAAACACACAGGAAGTGTCCACAGATTGCTTGTTATCAATTCATGATGGTCTTATCTCCTTGAAGTTAAAAAAAAAAGGTGGAAAGAAATCATTGAAAGCTGCGTCCTTCAAGTAAACTCAATAGCTCTCCTCTGGATGTTTTCAATATGGACATTTGGTCTCTCTAACTTGGCCTCAAAATAGTATAACTTTGGCTGTCTCTCTGACGGTCTCATTTCTAATTCTATCCAACTGGATCGCTCCGAGGCAGAACCTTAAGATTTCCCTCTTTTCCACCTACAGCTTTGTTTCAGTTTGAGGTTTTGTATTTTCTTCCTCCTCCTTTTCTGGCCAGGGACACACTTTGCTCCTGTCCTTCGTCTCCGGACCACAGTTGCTGAATTTCAATGGGTCCTAAATGAATGGTGCTGATGGGGATTCAAACTTGGGCCATGAATGATCAGGTGTGCATTTTTTTTTAAAGATAAACACAAATTGTTTAACAAAGTTTCACATTTGCTGGACTTCCTGACGCAATACTCTGCAATTGCTTGTTTCTGTTCTTGGGGACGGGCTATGGTTTGCACAGGCATACACACTAAATGCATTAAAGAGCCATTTTTCTATTATGCTCATCCTTATTTGGGTATAAACTCAAGGTTTCCCAGATGAGTTTGAGGGAGAGACAGGGTACACTCTGAACAGCTTGCCAGCAAATCTCAAAGTACATAAAAACAAACAAATGCCATTAATAAATAAAGCGTCACATTAATGAAATATTCAGAGCTTGCAATTTATAATAATAATAATAATAATAATAATAATAATAATAATAATAACACATTTCATTTAAAAGTGCTTTTCAACACTCTCAAGGTCACTTTACAGTCACAGCATAAAACTTTTTCTGTGGGTGAGCTGCGGTAGCCATACGCGCCAGTGTTCACTTAACCCGGAAAGAACTCAAATAGAATAAAAATAATAAATTTCATTTATAAGCGCCTTTCAAAACTATAGAGGACATTTACTATCCATTTTTGGGATGAAGGACAAAGCCAAGGTAATTGGAGAACATCCACACAGGCATTGAAAGAACATGCAAACATGCAGGTTTGTTTCATCTTGTCAAGTTTTACTCATGGTTTTGTTTGCTACTTTGGACATTTCTGTGCTGATGACTTTGTTATTTAAGATTTTGTTCCTGCTGTTTTAATTTAATACAATTTGTTAAATAAACCCTGCTCCTTCCTCTTGCCTCCATTTTTGGGACCCGCCACCACTACCACCTTACAAATCGTGTCAAAGTGTCCTTGAGAGCTTTGAAAGGCGCTTAAAATTTAATGTATTATTATTATTATTATTATTATTATTATAAAACCACCCACGAGAGCCCCCAAATGCCATATAACCTGAAAGATTAATAATCAGTAATGATATACATAACTTGTTTCTACATTATAACTGTATGGGGGCGGTAGTTGACATGACCATAAAGGGATTCAAAATGCAGTGAGCTGCTTTGACAATATGAATCATCAACACACTGTATATTGGATGCCAATTTTAAGCAGTGGGTCTTTCAAAAGGGAATACATAGAAAAAAATGTTCAGATAACATTTCAAAATGTAAATATTTGTTGATTATATCCTCCTACCAGAACAGGGTCCACTAATCTTATGAAATAAATAATTAGTCAATTCGAGTCAACATTGGTCTAATAATAGATGTTTTCTTTTATTTGTTTTGCTCATTACAAAAAAAGTGGCTAAATAAGACTCGAAATTCGGAGCTGTACAGTATATTATGTCATTCAATGAACAAAAAGGCTTTCCATGTAGTACACTGTAATTCCACCAGAGAGTAGCACAACCTTGAAAAAAACTTGATTTTCTTTTGTCGACACGAAAGGTGAGTTGTTTTTCCCCTTTTTTTTTCAAATAAACTTTGACGTCCATCGGTTTTAATAAATAATAGATTACTACAATTCCACTCTTACTATAAGCAGTAAATAATGCAGTAAAATCAAGTGTTTCACCTCATTTCGCCGCGTTACATAATTTCAATATAAATACATGGGGCGTTTGCATTAGTTGTTAATAAGTAAGGAAATTGATGTACAACTCAAAGGGAAAATAATTACAAACGCGTTGGAACAAATTTTCTCGGGGAAAAACAAACAAACATTATTGCAGTAGCTTTTTTTAACCAGAAATTAGTGCGGGTTGATCTTCAGCTGCGATCCTTCCTCCACCAGATGGTGCTATGGTTGTGGCAAATACAGACCTAGTAACTACTACGACTACTACTACTACTACTACTACTAATAATAATAATAATAATAATAATAATAATAATAATAGCTTTCTATCTAGTTGTCATACTATTCTATTGGAGTTACTTCCGGGTTGAGTGAACGCTGGCGCGTGTGGCTGCCGCTAGTCACCCACACAAAAACCCATCCTGTGACTGTAAAGTGACCTTGAGAGTTTTGAAAGGCGCTTACAAATGAAACGTATTATTATATTATTATTAATAATAATATAATGTACGGAGCCACATTAGGATTGTAATTCAGTCTAACAATCATTATGATTCCAAATGAGTCCAACAATCATTTCGCCAATTCAGTCAAAAATCAAACACACACATCACTTCAAGACAATTGAGTGCGAGTAAAGTCTAAACATTCGTCTTGTCCTGTGAAACTTTTCATATTTTTTCTTATTCTCTCCATTTGACCAAAAATATTTGCAATGCACATGTGAAAAGGCACCGAATTACCATTATCAGAAACCCCCTTTTGCACAAAGGAATTACAGTGTTTGATCCATACATGTTGTTTTTTTTTTGCCACAAACTGTTGATTCGACACAGTGACTTTTCTTTCTTTCCTTTATACACAGCGTCACCATTTGGGACAATGTCTCATTGCCAGCACCTGTGCGGGCAGCGAAGTAGTGTAACGATCTGCACCCGAGTGCGGCACACGTGGTTTTGGAGTGTCTCCTTTGCAACACGGCGGGTGTGAGATGGGCGACGACGACAACGACGATCAGGTCGGGCTGCGCGGTGATCGAGGGAGGGATAGTGGAGAGAGGCAGAGTGGGGGAGAGAGGGAGGAAAAGAGGGGATCACATTCTGGGTGAGGGAAGCATCACAGCCGGATAAGAGATCCAATCTAGAGGTTGGCAGCACGGAGACGAACAAGGAAGGTAGGATCATACAAGAATGACTTCAACCTAATTATAACCCTCCTCCTTGTCATCATGCGCTTTTCAATTAACTCCTCCGTGAACTGGGTTTACCATTGCGTGGAATCACGTTTTTTTAGGTTGGTCATTTAATGGAAATAAGAGCACGTTTCTAACGCATTTTACACATCGGATTTATTTTACTGGTCTTTGCTTCTTTTAAAATCCATCCATCCCAAAGTGCTTTTTTAATGGACGTTGAATTTAAATATGACGTATCAATGCGTTTTTCAAAAAGTTTTCTCAAACTTCCATTACCTCTTGTATCGTGGGCGTAATTAAGTAGTGCGTAAATGGATGAAAGTGCGCATGCGCAGTGAGAGGTGTCAGGTGAACGTGATCTCGGGTTGCTTGCAACCGTGACTTCAGATGTGCCTGCTGGGGAGCGGCTTGCACCTTCTTACTTATTCATGCTTCTGTAACTCGATGCAACCGGCAGTTTAGTGGCTGGGGTGACTCCGCAGCTTTTAATTTTAGTTTTAGGATGCCGCCGTTCCGCTATGGTCTGTTTTCATGAGTACTACTTTCATATCCCAGGAAATAGACTGAAACATCAAAAATTAGAATTAGATAATTGATGTTGATTTTTGTAAGTGGTTTTGCGAATTTGTGACTTTAAATCTAGCAAATTTGCGACTTTAAATCGAGCAAATTTGCGAGTTTGAACCTAGCAAATTTGCAAGTTAGAATTTAGCAAATTTGTGACTTTAAATCTAGCAAATTTGTGACTAAATGTAGCAAATTTGCGAGTTTAAAATATATATATTTTTATAGATGGGGTATCTAGCAAATTTGCAAGTTTGAATCTAGCAAATTTGTGACTTTAAATCTAGCAAATTAGCGACTTTAAATCTAGCAAATTTGCGAGTTTGAATCTAGCAAATTTGTGACTTTAAATCTAGCAAATTTGCAACTTTTAATCTAGCAAATTTGCGAGTTTAAAATATACGTATATATTTTTAAAGACGGGGTATCTAGCAAATTTGCAACTTTTAATCTAGCAAATTTACGAGTTTAAAATATACGTATATATTTTTAGAGATGGGGTATCTAGCAAACTTGCGAGTTTGAATCGAGCAAATTTGTGACTTTAAATTTAGCAAATTTGCGACTTTAAATCACGCAAATTTGCGAGTTTGGATCTAGCAAATTTGTGACTTTAAATCTAGCAAATTTGCAACTTTTAATCTAGCAAATTTGCGAGTTTAAAATATACGTATATATTTTTAGAGACGGGGTATCTAGCAAATTTGCAACTTTTAAACTAGCAAATTTACGAGTTTAAAATATACGTATATATTTTTAGAGATGGGGTATCTAGCAAACTTGCGAGTTTGAATCGAGCAAATTTGTGACTTTAAATTTAGCAAATTTGCGACTTTAAATCACGCAAATTTGCGACTTTAAATCACGCAAATTTGCGAGTTTGGATCTAGCAAATTTGTGACTAAATCTAGCAAATTTGCGAGTTTGAATCTAGCAAATTTGCGACTAAATCTAGCAAATTTGCGAGTTTAAAATATATATATTTTTAGAGATGGTATCTAGCAAATTTGCGAGTTTGAATCTAGCAAATTTGTGACTTTAAATCTAGCAAATTTGCGACTTTAAATCTAGCAAATTTGCGAGTTTGAATCTAGCAAATTTGTGACTTTAAATCTAGCATATTTTCGACTAAATCTAGCCAATTTGCTAGTTTAAAATATATAGATTTTTGAGATGGGGTAGCTTGCAAACTTGCGATTTTGGATTTAGCAAATTTGTGACTTTTAATCTATCAAATTTGTGAGTTTTAATCTAGCAAAATTGTGACTTTTTTTCTCAGAGTAATACCCCATCTAAAAAAAAATATATTTCAACCTGGGCCTAATGCTCTTCCATAATTGGCATACTCGTGTTTTTTTGTGTGTGTTTTTTTTGTGACTGATCCTAAGTGTTAAAAATAACCTGCTCACTTGGATAATGCGGTTTTACTGGTTGGAGGCGTACTAAAAAGTCACAATTGTGTAGTTTTGGCCCAATGCCAGCGATATGCAGATGTTATTCATTTCCTTTGCCTTTATTTGTGTCAACGTAATTAATTAGTCAAGACATGTTTGCCTGATGCAAAATCTGAAAAAAATGACATGTTTTTTTTAAATTATGGTGCAGTATGACAGCAGAAATTTCCTCTGAGAGAATTGTATGAATATTCATGCAGGTAGGATATTTGATAGCAATTAAAATAATATAAAAATTTTCATTTCATTAATTTACTGTTGTTAATCTTCGATAGAAACCAGTAGCCCAAAGCCACAGGTGGTATAGCTTTCCTTGGCAATTCAACTTTTCTATATATTTTTTGTGCAACAAGCATATCAGAATATCAATTTCTCATGT
>NC_142746.1:17367674-17405174 GCF_051943395.1 Hippocampus bargibanti
CATTTTCCTCCCTGGTGCTTTCTACTATCTTTGTGAGTGCTTTATATGATAGCTATCCATGTTAAGCGCTTTGTTACAGCTTCAGCTTAAGCGCTGTATACATCAACATGTATTGTATTTTGCATTTTAATGTATACAATAACACCAAATCCATTTAAACAATGCATTATAGACAAAAAAAAAAAATAAAAATGATCATCTCCACACCTTGGCGTTTAGCTCCTGAAGTGCAATTTAAGTTGGAGTTGGTCATTATAAAATTGACATTTTTTTATTACATTACTAGCTGGAAGTGGCGAGCACATTAAGTCTATCAGATGCAGCGGAAATGTGTGCAATTGCAGCCAATCAGAGTCAGGTTGCCTATAGAACGTTATTTTTTAAGTTGAAGTTAACAAAATCTGACAATTAATGAAATGGTAAACGGTTAACATTCGCTTTTGTGGCGCTATTTCCAGGGCGCACCGAAGCAAGCCGTTGTGCCGTTTTTAATCATCAAAAACAAAGCAATATAACCAACCTATTGAATTATTTGAACAAGTAGCACCCAAGTGATGGAGTGGAAAGCAAGTTGAACTTGAGATTTAGAGTTAGAAATATGTATTGTTTGTCTCACACATAATATAACTACTTATTTGTCATGTCAGTTCTCTAAAAGGATGTTCTACCAAAGACAAAGTCCCTGCGTGTTCTACACACTTGGTCAATAACGATGATTCTGATTCTGATATAATTGTGTACTTGTTTTACTACAAATACGAGGACTGATCACTTTAAAATGTGATTTTCTACACCAACTGTAAAACTGTTAGCGTATTTTAATTTACATACTTATTTTTCATACCTTTTTTTATGATGATACTAGTGCAATGTGTTCTCCCAAAGACAAATTCCTTGTGTGTTCGACACACTTGGCTAATAACGATGATTCTGATTCTGACATAATTGCGCACATGTTTTACTACAAATACAAGGACTGATCACTTTAAAATGTGATTTTTCTGCACCAACTGTAAAACTGTTAGCATACTTTAATCTACATACAGTAAAGTCTCGTTATGTCGATATTCTCGGGAGTCGGAAAAAATATCGATATAACCGGACTATCGATATGTCCGATCCTGCGGCATGTACATTTTCTCCTTGCGTTCATAGAAATAGTATCGTAATAAGCAGTACTATCGATATAACGAGACTTTACTGTACTTATTTGTCATGTCTTTTTTAATGATGGTACTAGTACCACATGTTCTACAAAAGACAAAGTCATTGTCTTCTACACGCAGTAAAGATAATTCTGATTCTGACATCAGTGTCAATTGTGAAAAACTTCGATTTTAAAATGTTGATTATTTTTTGTTATTTTATTTTTTTATTTTTGGAAGGGGCGGGCAGTTCCTTGTAATCAGTTCTCTAAAAGGATTCTCTTGCACCTCTGCGAATGAAGCCTGCTCGTACTTTTTTTTAACACTTTTCTTTTCAGCCACTGTAGTTCATTTCACATTTCATCATCTCAGCTAGCCCTTCTTCTTTCTGTTCTCCTTGTTCCTCATCAGAGATTGTCCTACAAACTTCTTCAGAATGTTTTTTTTTTTTGCGTTCTTGCTGAGTATGCTATATGAGTGTCTGAGTCGGACAAAACCGAAGGAGCTTCAGCGCTGTGGAAAGTCACGCTAAATGTCTCACGGTGACAGGCAGAAGACACATCCAATCACACGCAGCAGAGAACGTTATTAAGTGAATGCCACAACATGTTTCCGTCAAGCGCAATGACTTTATCTGTATGTGTGTGTGTATTCCAATAACTGGAGTTCCTTACCCCGTTTCCCGCTTATTCTTATCTAACACATTGTGTTTGTATACTACTTTTGTGCACCCTTCATTGTTCTCTCCTTTGCTGTCTCCACTTCACCTTCACTTTTCACTTGTCTTTAGCAACCCATTAGCCTGTTGAACCCATGCCCCCCACACCCTCGTATCTGCTAAACTAGATAGATGATCATTGCCGTCATTATGTACTGGCTATGATTTATCTGCATTTCATGATCCAAGCATGACATTTAGCAACACGTGGCCCTGAAAAACTGTTTTTTTTTTTTCTCATCAATGACAGACGCTCCCCTACTTACGAACATTCGTGTTACGAACAACGGTACATACGAACATTTTTGTAGTAACATATGTAGTATTCTCTCCAGTTGGACATGTAAATAGCTTTATAGCGCATATATTTTATGAAATGTTTATTTTTCAGTACAAACCAATAAAGGTTACTTATACAAGCCTTAAACATGCTTGTTGTATATTGGATTGGATGTACCTTTCGTCGTCTCGCAGTGGAGAATTTTATTTTCACCGCAGCAAAGTTATGAAAGGAAAGAAAGAAGTAGAACAACAAAATACAGGAGCTGCTGGAAAGGCAGCCACTATCGTGCCACAATCTTGAAGTCAAAAGAACCAAAAAAAACTAAATAACTAATATGACAACACAGACACAGTTATTCATTCTTCAGCTCTTGCTGTACCCTCTTTGTGACATGAAGCAGTTCTAGATGAAAGAGGAAAGGATCAAAGTGTCTATTTTATTACTTATTTTAGTCTGATATTTTGTTATTTTACTTATTTTATGCTGTTATATTTTTGTATTTTGTTATTTTACTTATTTTATACTGTTATTTTGTAATATTTTGTTATTCTACTTATTTTATACTGTTATTTTGCTCATATTTGTCATGACTAATACAAGTGAGATGTAATGTTTAAAAAAATAAAAACATAAATAAACCACAACAACAACAAAAAAACATCCACTTAAAACGTGACTGGATATAATTTAAATGATTATTCTTTGCCATCCTCTGTCTCACAGGATCTAACCAACCGCCACGCTTCCTGAACTACTTCTTCTCAACGTACCTTCTCATCTATGAAGATATGCCTGTTGGTGAGTCTGAGTGGGCTGTCACAGTACCACTGTACATTGTTTGAAGAAAGTACAGTAAAAAGAATATTTGTTATGTCTCTTTTGGGATTTGGGAACGTGAACTGAGAACAAGCAAAGGAGCGTCAAAATAAGAAATGGCAGTGATCGCGGTGGCTGTCTTCGATGTAGGTGTCGGTTTTTATGTGAACTGAGAGCAGAAATAGATTTCAATTTCTACTGGCAGCACTGCACTCATTGGGTATAGTCCGATTTTTCAGCCCATGAAGTGAATATTGATGATGATATCCATACAGTAGACTGTATTAATATTCTTATATCGAATGAATTGTGTCACAGCTGGTTGGGTAAATTATCACATGCCTCGGAGAGTCCTCCGTGAAACACTTCTATTCCTCCTCACATTTATTTGATGTCATTCCCGCTGGTTGTGGAGATTGACAGAGCAATTTGATGATGCCGGCCTTCTCATAATCTGCTGATGTGTCAAAGGCCAGGAAATCTTTTATATTAGATTGATCCAAAGGGCATTTTTTTTTTTTTTTTTTTCTTTAAGTGACATGACTTTTAGATATTCCGCAAAACACTGGGCTTGCTTATCAAGCCCTATTCTCTCACACTTCAAGCCTGTGAGTGCTTTCGATTCTACTCGCTAACAACTTGAAGGACTTGTTCTTTACTCATGAGACTATGAAATAAAACAAAAAACAAAAACACGTCTTCATTATTATTGCAAGCACTCTGGACACCTTTGCTCTTGTCATGTTTATCATCATCATCTCAGTTGTCTGTTCACCGCTGTCGCCAAGGGAAGGTCATAGTTACAGAGTGAGGCGACAGTACATCATCATCATCATAACCCCAACGCAATGTCAGGTTTTGGCAGAGGTCCATCATTTTTCCAGCTTATTTATCAATAAAGGGTTGGTCCGTATTGTTGGGTGCCGTACTTCTCCGTCTGGGTTGCCCTCTGACCATGAATCATTGTGTCCTCTAGCAGCTGGGCTTTGCTCCATCACAGTACATTCCAATGGTCCAAAGCTCTGTCAGTCATGTCGCTGGCCTAGCCTGTGATCTATACGTCAGTGGCGTGATGATGTGGGTGGGCCGAGCGATTGGACAGTGACTGTTTGTCAAGATTATTGTTTATTAGCTTGGCAGATGTTCTCATGCGGGAGGCATTCTGATACATAAACACACAAGGCCATGCACGAGCACATAAGCAACTACCCGTATGTCCTGTGTGCTGGAAATCCGTTCAAGCCGTACAGTTCCTCACAGTCAAAACCCGCCATCCGTCACCATCCAGCAACTACATAATGCAGGACAGACGCTCTCCACCTTACGAACGAGATATGTTCCCGAGCGGTCGTTCGTAAAGTGAATTTGGTCGTAAGTTGCTTCAGCGCTATATTTTGTATGGAATGTATGTGATAGAACGTTTATATACACATCCGTAAACATCCTATGTTATTCCATTTCTAGTTTAGTCTATATATGGATGGATGTAGTTCATAATTAGATAACTTTGTGTATCTGTTCAGTCTGATATCCTGTTACACCCTCCTCGTCGTTGATAGGCCCGGTCGATATGATGTCATCACTGCTGTATGATAAAACCAGGTGAAAGGGGCGGCTCTCTTTCTCTCTGGCCCTCCTCAACCGACCTCACAATGTCCCTGGTCTCTACAAGATTAAAGTACCCATTGTCCCACAATGGGGAAGTTTGCAAATAAAGTGATACCTCAGTTTGCGAACTTAATTGTTTCCCAGAAAGTGTGTTTAAGGCGAAAAGTTCATCTGCCAAACATTTATTTCCCATAAGAAACCATTAAAAATGAAAATAATCCGTTCCCCGGTCCCCATAAAACATTATTTACTACTAAATAAGCCTTAAAAACTACACAAAATATACCTTATTTTATGTATCATAAATGTGCTTTGGGAGTGTAATCAAAGAAATAAACTCTACTGTAAAATAAAGTCGTTTTATTTAGCATTGTGATGGTCGATGTAATTGCCGCTTGATGATATCTGAGTGAAGTTGCCATGCCTTCTCGGCAAAAATACCCTCACTCAAAATGTCCCCTGCTAGCTGCTTTTCGTTAATCCAAATCAACAGATGTTTTCCAACCTCTTCTATTGCCTGCGACTGTTGCTTTGACAACACAGAAACACCCTTAGCCACACGTAGCAACGGTCGACTTAGCGTACTGGTACTGGGACGCTAAGGCACACAAATGCACACCTCGTTTGATCTTCTTCTGCTCGACCGTAATTTTCTTTTGTGTCCTCTTCGTTTTAACTCTAGCCTGTGGTGGTATCTTTTTCGGCCCTATAATAGCAAAAGTACTCCACTCGATAGCACACTACGTCAGCACTTCAATGGGGTATGCAAAACTAGTTCGGCAGCCACCGTGGCGCTGTTCGACCGTGTGATTTGGTGTTCATTTGCCGAAAACTACTCTGCCAGCCACCGTGGCGCTGTGTGGTTTAGTTCATCTGCCCAAAACTAGTTGGTGTGCCTCGATTATATTCTCGCAAATTTAATGTTCTTAAGGCGGAATGTTCGTGAGCTAACACGTTCGTAAACTGAGGTATCACTGTATGTGCTGTTAACATCCTACTGATAAGAAAAGCAAGCATGGTTTTACTGTTTTATTAATTTTGTCCATTATTTCAGAGAAATAAAGTTCTATGACAGAGAAAACTAGCAGGTGTTCAAGATGCTTGTGGCCTCTGGTCCTTCGAGATGTTGACTTTTGTCTTATCAAATTCAATGGAAAATGACTTAGCAGCTATGTTTTGTTGCAATCAGACTTTTCCGCCTGTCTGGTTCCACAGATTAAGTTATCTAAAGCCGAAATGAATATAAAACCGGTGAGGAAACAGAATGAGCTGTGAGAAAATACAAGGGTAATCAAGGTAAAGAGGAAGAGTCAGGAGAAGAAGGCAAAAGCAACCGTGATCCATGGATTCACTTTTCTGGCTTTCTGGCGGGTATCCAGGTCCATTTATTCATGCAGTGCACATGCTCTCGATATTGATGACCGACTGTGTAGGCCAGTGCAGAAGTCTGTTTATTCTCTCGCATTCAGCTCTCGTTTCCTCAAATTGGCCCGAGATGTGTCTGTCCTCAGTATTTCTGCCCGCTTCTGCTCGATCTGTCACCGTTTGTGCATTTGAGTTGGTGGATGAGCTATGAGAATCACAGCGACTGTCTATCTATCTGTATGTTTCCCACCTTTACAAATCCTATCTATCAGCTGAGGAAGGCAGGTAGCTATCCCTGTGAAGGTTTGAACTACCTGATCTCTGCACGAGATTGCGTCCCAACAAATCTGAGAGATATTCTTAATGGCTACTACTTTTTCTCACCTACCTCATTTAAAAGTATTCAGGTTTTCGTACTTCTTGATACAGCTTTCTGCTGTCATTTGGTTATACCACAATGGCCGCCCCGTAATGTCGTCTGACTGCCACTGATGAGGGACCTCTGTTTTGGTTGAGTCAATCATCTCTTATCTCCAGCCCATGCCTTGCTCATCCATTCCTTTCCCAGGAATAATGAGGCGCGTATCTCAGCAGCGTCCGCAAACGCGTCATCCATCATAAGCGCATGTAAGAATTTTACTAGCACGTGATTCGTTAATGTCATAATGCAGAATCTCATTGCTCAGCTTTCACCATATTGCATTCACTTCACAATCCAAGTTATCATGGCGTCTGCGTTTCCTCTGACCCGCTGGTCACTCGTCATTCACCCTTGGTTGCTACAAAATGAGTGCCAGGACCGTAACCAATAAAGGTAACACATTAACGGTTTCTGTCAAGGCCAATTTCCTAATTTCATGTTGATTTTTGTTTGTCATCATTTCTTTCATCATTATTAATGGTGTTTTACTTCCAGATATCTTGATCTTTAAGTAACTTAATTTGTGTCATTTTCTCTCAAATTGCAGAACCCACAGAATATTGAGTTTTGGGACTACATAAACATTCAATACAACGTCAGAAACCTTAGACTCTCTTCTTTCATCAGAAATAGTTATATCCTAAGTTATATGGGTCTGGAGTTATCTGACCTTGAAATGGGGGCGGCTGCACAAGACACAATACAATAGATACATTGGATTGGATGTACCTTTATTCGTCTTGCAGTGGAGAAATTTACATTTCAAAGCAGCAAAGTGATGAAAGGAAATAAAGAAGTAGAAAAACAAAATACAGGAGCTGCTGGAAAGGCAGCCACTATTGCGGAGCCATCTTGAAGTAAAAAAAAAACAAAACAAAAAACTAAATAACAAATAATACGACAACGCAAAGACGGTCATTCATTCTGCAGCATCTTTGTTTTAGATGAAAGAGGAGAGGATCAAAGCGTCATTTTCAGCAGTGGATCATATTGATTTATATAGCATTTTAACAACAGCTGAAGCTGTAACAAATCGCTAAGCTGGACAAAAGCCATACATTCGGAAATAGCAGTGAATGAGTTAAGCACACATTCTGTGAAGCAATGGACTAAAATTCCAAATAGATACAAGTGTGTTACAGAAAGAGGCAGAGGTGATGGCTGCAATAAAAATCAGTTACTTGAGAGCTTACCTGCCTTCCATGTGTCACGTCAGGTTTGAATTACAGGCAACACAAAAAAAGAGCAGCCATTACTCACATCGTACATTTTTAACTTGTTGTCACAGTAAGTTGCCTTGACTTGACTATTTGCCACATTCATTTTCAAAGTGCAAATTAGGCTTGCGCCGTGATATTGCACCAATTGGCTTTTGGTTTGGAACTGTTAGGTTAGAATGTATCTATTTCCTTCAGAACATCCAGTTTAATGTTTCATGTAAAAGGTGTGAGATGCTGCTTTAGAGAACTCACACCACAACAGTTTCCACCCCCTCTTTCGAATGGAAACATACTATTGCTTCTTTTGTGATTTCACATGTTTCCTGTGACCACACCGTTTGTTACTTTGACTGTAGAAGCAAGTAAAAACCCCGCTGGCTGTGTGTGTAATAGTTTTGTGGATGTTAAAAGTTAATCGAATTTATATGAGGGATGGTGATGCTATAGCAGGGTGAGAAGTGTTGCCAATGAGCAAATCACTGACCTGATTGCCACGGCCTTCTCTCAACTTAAATGTTGCAGGCATCTGATCCAGTTGGCCCTGTAGTCTTGATGAGCATGTGACCACACCACAAGAAACAAATTGATTGGCTGCATCTAGCTAGCTAGCTAGCTATCTCGCTATCTAAGTATCTCGCTATCTTGCTATCTCACTATTTCACTTGCTAGCTCACCAGCGTGCTCTCCAGCGAGCTCTCTAGCTAGCTCTCTAGGTCGCTCTCTCTCTCTCTGGGTAGCTCTCGCTAGTTAGCTCTCTAGCTAGCTCTCTATCTAATTTAATTTCCTTAGGCCGGCTGATCTTAGTGAGAAATGAAAGACATTGTCATATGTGCTCACCGAAAAGCAACTTCTCATTTATTTGAAAAGTTTTCAAATTCCTTGCACGCAAATGATTACCCGATGTATAATTCTCAGCTCTTTTCAACATTATCAAATGCTAACGTTACCATCAAAATGAACGACAACGGATGTCTTTTTTTTCGTGATGTAGATTTACCACTGAAAGAAATGATTGAACTGGGTAACCGACTGTCCATAGACCTTTTTTTGAACTTCGCAGTGCACTGTAGCATTTCATGTCTTCCACCATTGTGTAGATTAGATGAAATATTTGCCCGTATTTTCCATAGTGGTAGTTTACTGGATATCCTTGTGCTGTTTGGACACATTTCAAACAGCAATGCATTTATTTAAATTAATTCTCTCAAGTTTTGTGTGCGTGTAAGTTTATGGGTGTGCAGGCATTAGCACATTTTCCTACACAAAGAGGTGCATTGCTGGATGGCAGATCAGCTTTTAGCAGCTGCTTATCGGGCCCAGCTGGGTCACAGTTGATACCAGCCTGCGCTACGCTGAGCAGCTAACCTGGAAATTGATGTTTCACCTCAACAACCACGACTCTTTGCTGCACTGCAGGTTAGCTATAATTGTGAGCGTAGGTAAAGCTGGTGTGTTTGTTACTTTCATACATGCTGGTGTGACTGATATACTCTGGTTCATCTTTTGTGTCCCTTGGTTGATATAGCATAACTTCCATGACTCAAGCACAGCTGTGGTCCGAAGAGTGTGTTAAAAAAGTTTCATCAATATTCTTCTGCAAATCTTTTTGTAATAGAAAATTAGAAAGGACATCATCTGAAGGGGAAAAAATGGTGGATTTGAGATGTGGATAAGTTTATTTATATTCTGAGGTTTAAGAGAAAGGATGGCATTTTTCCTTTTGATTATATCAAGTCCTGATGAAGAAAATATGTCACGACAAATTGCAGTGAAAGTATGTCTGGTGAAGATAATTAAAGACAGCAATCTCTCAGTGCTGATTCAATCAGTCAGATATGACGAACTTGTACAAAGTCAATGTCAGGATTTTTCAAAATATTCAACGCCCTTCAACAGATCGTAAATCACAGCCCCAGTCAATTGGGGAGTAATTTCTGGATCTGAGGTTCATTCAAGGGGAAGTGTGTGCAAAAGAATTTGTCTGTCGAGAGTGAGCAGAGGGCTGGTTTTGTGAATTGAGAGTGGTGTTTGTGAGACCCAGGGAGCCTCCAACTGGCCTCGTGACAGGGGTCTGCAGGGCAACCACTTGCGCACATACCTAGGGACAATTTTCAATGTGCAATCAGCCTGGCATGCGTGTTTTTTGGGACCTCTGCACTGGGAGGCCAATGTGCTAACCACTGGACCAAATGGCTAACTGGCTGTTAGGGCGATTATATTTCCCTTAAAATGGGCCTCAATGTTTGTTGTTTTCAGAGTGCTTTTGTAAGCTTTCTCAGAACATTTTTTTTAATTGAAGTTTGCTTTTAAGGAGAGACTGTTACCGCTCATGTATTCTTCTCATCTCCTACATGTTCTTGTGCTATCTCTGTCTTGCTTTACAGATTGACCGAGAGGTCAATTGCCAATTTGCCAGTGCCAATGTCTTTGTCAGGCAACAATATCGATGCTGGCTAATTAGAACCTGCAGCTAATGACCACTGCAGATAATGAGTTCATTTATTATCTTTAAAACAAGTCTGTAGTCTTACCGAATGGACAAAAAAACAGACTCTAATAGGACACCCAGAAACCACATTTCAATGGTGATGTGACACACAAACACATTCTATTATACACAATATTGTGTTATTTTTCTGGGATCACTCATCTCAGTCTTTTCCATCCTGGGCTGTCACACACCAAGTGACCACACCAATTCCCTTGAGCTCTCAAGAATTGTAGGGGACTGTGCAAGTAGTTAGCATGAGTAGTTGGCTGCTGGGAATTCATGTTGCTGTGGTGGGAAATTAATAGTGATCAAATGACAGCAGTGTGGGCAGCACTACAGTAGCTAGATCATTAAGGACTTCAGCTTTGGCACAGTTGGAGGCATTTTGGTCCCCAACGGTCTAACAAGTAAAAATTTCAACATTATGAATGTATGTTGATGGGAGCACCGTGCTTTCTGGTCTGTTTTACGGCCTTTGAGGTGCACAAAAGAAGGGCAAAAACAAACATAAAAGGCATCACAGATGTGAAATGAAAACGTCTTAACAAAATAGTTGTGAAATGTTGGGCTAATGATGATTTCATTGTCATTCATCCACAGCAGGTGCGCGTGTTTATCGAGGATGGGAAAAAACCGAGAGCCAGAAGTATCGTCCAAAATTGTATTTTTTTCTGACAGTTTTTGGGCAGATCTGGGATCAACTAGTCCAATCAAAGAAACAGGGAGAAACAGAACTTTCCTGAACTCTCCTTAAGGGAAGAGGGGACTACTATATCGTAAACCGAAAGCAAACGTGTCATCTTCAGATTGGTCCAATCCGCGGTACCTTTCCAGGGAGCCTCAGCATCCAAGGCTGAGGGTTTTTCTTATCGCACAAAGTTATGTGACCTCGGGTCTGAACAGAAAACAGAGCATGTTGTGCAAAGAAAGCTTCACTCCTAATAAGTGAATGCTCTAAATCACAGGTGTCAAACTCAAGGCCTGGGGGCCAAATCCGGCCCGCCACATCATTTTTTTCGGCCCGCCAAAGCAAATCAAACTTGTGAAATTCTATGTTACTTGCTAAGATCCTAACCAAAATTTCATATTTTTGGATGTAAACCACAATAACAGTCATTATTCTTGATTTCAGATTTGAAAACTAGTTATTCATTAATTGGTTGTGCGCTCTATATGTAATATGTGGAGGGGCTTAAACATTCTAATGGCTTCCCCAAATTCATAACTGCCCTCAAGAAGAAACCTTAACTATAATGTGGCCCGCGGCAAAAAATGACTTTGACACCCCTGCTCTAAATAGTGTAAATATTGTATAAATATTGTCTCATTAGATTAAGTATAGAATGTAAGTAAAATATAGTATAATGGTGCAAGTAAATGATAAATGTACCTTTTAGAAATATTAGGCCAACATTCTTTCCCAAGATCTGAAAATTGCTTAAATGAAGTCTAACCAAAACACTTTTATCACCCAATTTTACAAGCTAGGAATTTAGTGAAGTTGTTGATCTCATCTGTAAACAGTGTAAGTGTTTTGGTGTTTGACCTTGTCGCTGTTTGTTAGTAAACTATATTCAACAGTTGTACTCTCTTGAACCTTTAGTATGCCGTTGAGCATTGATAACCGAGAATCACTTGGAGCAGGTTCTTCCAAAATCGTTCAGATTTAAAAATATCAATGCCATGTTTTGATGCTGAATTTGCTATGCCAACAGCATGATTGAAGGAGAACCAATAAATGTGTGTGTGTTGAAGCTGCAACACAGGTGCACGGAACAAATGGCTTGTCCCAGCTGCTCGCGCATGGTCCCGTCTGTGCGCATGCTGCAGCGGACACCCAGTGCGCACTCTGGGTCATTCCCATTGATATTCCCATTGAGCCACGGTGCCTAATTGATGCCCTATCCGGTCTGGCCTCTTGTGTGTTTATTTTTTTCTTGAGGGATCCGGAAATAAATGCATTTAATTGTAATTCCAGATCAGGTTGGCTTACTGAATCTATAATGTAGAGCTTTTTTGGGAGAAATGGCAGGTCATTAGAGACAACGCATCATGGAGCAAGGCCTTAAATAGTAATTGAGGTGAAGAATTGTCACTCATGTGGACATTATGCACATGAAAAGGGAATGCTCCATTTTTGTTGTTTTGTTTGCTTGACTAATGGAGTTAAGAAAATTGCAGGAATACAGAAGTTCATTTGATTTTTTTTCCCCCCCAAAATAACTGAGTCGCGCCCTCATCTGTTTAAATGAAGGCTTTTGTTTGTGCCGTATACACCGGAAAATATGGTAATCGGAAACAGATCCCAAAAGCACTCATCCCTATTTCAGTCCTGTCACACATATAGAGCCAATGGGAGATATGTAAACTGAAGAGAAAAGGCATAAAAAGCCTTTTGTTTTGTTGCGATTGTGTTTGTGTGTGGCCACACAGTGAAGGTGACATGTTCCATTACCTGACCATGATTTAGCTCAGTCTGAGGTAATAGTCAACTCAACTGAGGTTAGCCGAGGACCAATATAAGAGATTCAGAATGTGCGTGGTGTGAAAAGTAAGGCAACTACCAAAATAAGACCATTATTATAAACTGAGCAGTAAAGTTGAACGTAGAGAGCAAAATGCAAGATTTGTTGGACTGGGCAGGCATGACAAAGTGTCAATGTTGATGGACATTCGTTGGAGTGCTGTGCTTTTAGGTGTTTGTCGCCTGACAGTGACTGAGCAGACGGGTTTGGCTGTCACTCTTCGATCCTCACAACCACATAGCCACCTGTCCGGTCCAATCAGAGCTGCTTGCGTCCGTCTGTCTAACCTCAACAGGCCGAACCAAGGCTGATGAGGCGATGAGGAAAAACAAGAGAGGGAGAGCGGAATGGAATACTAAAACAGAAACGAGGGGCATCTTTCATTTGCGATTTGAGTGTGGCCTGAGATGCATGTGAATTTGCAGTGGCTTGCCTGTCGCTCTTCAACAATGCCTGAGATGACTGTCCGCTAATGTCCCTCACTGTCCAACTTGACTCAGAAAGTGATTGGTTAGTCACAGCCTCGTCGCTTGCTGTTTTCATCATTTGAATTGCTTAGAAAGCCAACCCGGAGCAGCAACCTTTTTCTATGTTCATGACTGACATGAAATAGTCCAACTGGATAGGAGGTGACAGAGTAATTTATATTGTTGTTGTATATTGTATATTATAGTGTTGGTCGTCTTCATCAGTGGCAGTTAAAAGGACTCCCGACACGAGCATTCGGTGTTGGGTCATTGTACTGTATGTGTTTGCTTCACCCTGTCAGGTTTGTTTCATCTTGGCAATTTTTACTCAAGGTTTTCTTTGATACTTTGTACTTTTCTGTTCTGATGACTTTGACGTTTTAGATTTTGTTCCTGCTGACTCTATTTTAACACAATTTGTCAAAGACAACCTACTCCGTCCTCCTGCCCGCTTTTTTGGGATCCACCACCATCCCCACCTTGCAAACCGTGACACTATACATTTGAGGAATTCCATTCCCCATTTTGCACAGTTTAAAAACCCACCAGCATCAAACATATCGCCCGTGAGCCAAATCCAGCCCACTTGGGGCTTCACTCACCGATGAAACAGAATGTTTTTGGGAAAGAAAAAGGGTGGTCTATTCTTGTTTATGATGTGTCTGGACTTTTTTAACTCATTCACTGCCATTCACGAATGTATTCGGGAATTGAGAATATGACGTAGAGCGCCATTCCCAAATCTGTTCAGGGTTTGTTTGTTTCTTGTTTGGGTGCCGATAAAGCGCTGACCGTGGCCTCCGGCAATGTTTTGCCTTTTACAAGGGGGTAGCATTTCCCTTTTCTCCATGTTAGAGCTTTGTTCCAGCTTCAGCTGTTGTTAAAGCGCTATATAAACCAAGATGTATGTATTGCATTGTATTCTGGAGAGCCGCCCTCATTTCAAGCTCATACAACTACAGACCCATATAATTTAGAAATTATTTTTAAATTTTTTTTTGATGATAGAAGAGAGTCTAAGGTTTCTTACACTGCATTGAATGTTTATTTAGTCCTAAAACTCAATATTCTGTGGGTCCTGAAATTCGAATGACAATGCCAAAAACCCTGGCACTGGAGTGATCACACTTTTGCACTCTCTGGCGGTATATGAGTTAATTAGCTGTCTCAACAGTCTCATACCCAGTTCAGTTGAACTAATGTGTGCTGTTTTCAAAAGGGGATGTCTATTGGAAAGAGTTTATTTCGCCTCCCATCCGTGACAGATTTAGTCATAAATCTGTTTGATTAATAAACAGAATCCCAAGGACTCTAGTGGTTCGTGTTGTGTAACACAGGAGTCACTTAAAGCCAGATGCTCATTCCCGCTGCAGTTATTGATGTCACACGCTTACATACATACTGCAGAAAAGGACTGTGAAAAAAATAACATAAAAAACTCTGAGTCAAAATTTGTTTTAAAGGAGCAACAATTCAAAGATCATAAAAATCAAAGAACGTATCCGATATCCCAATTCCACTTGTGTCATGATTTCTTTCATTTCTAATGATGGTTTCATTTTATTGACATAATGGCTTGCAAACATGCTCAGTTGGCTATTTCTTTCTCTCCTTTTTTTATTGCCATTGTCTAATTGACCTCCCTGGGGAAACTACTTGCCATAGACGTCCTTATCAAACAGAGAAATGGACTGCCTGCGCACAAACGTCTCTCTTCTATTAAAGATGGCCTCTGAACATCTGTCTGTATGGAAATGGAGGTCCGAGCACATTTCTGTCCACCTCACCATCATAATTTGAGTTAGATCTGCTAAGTTTATATCCTCATTGAGATTGTTTCCCCCTGAAGGAAGCCAAACTCACCAAACCTATAATGGAGCTCTTCACAAAAGGCAGAGGAAAGGTATGATAACATCATTTCAATTCATTTCCATTGTTTTCAATGAAAACAACCAAAGTAGAATATATTTTGTTTTCGTCTGGAGGTAAGGATGCTCGTAATTGCAGATAGCCTCAAGAGATCATTTAAAAGGATGAGTAACTTGAATCCGACTTTGAAATGATCTTGCAAGTGCTCCATAATATACCATCTAGAAGTGCTAAAAATGAGGGAAAAATATATAGCGCTATTGGATTGGATTAGCCCTTATTAGTCTTGCAGCGGAGAAACTTGCATTTCACAGCAGCAAAGTGATGAAAGAAAGAGGAAAGGAAAGGAAGAAGTAGAAAAACAAAATACAGGAGCTGCTGTAAAGGCTGCCGCTCTTCCGGCGCCATCTTGAAGTCAAAAACAAGAAAAAAAAACTAAATAAAAAAAACGATTTGACAAACACAAAAGACACAGACAGTCATTCAATCTTAAACACTTTCTGCACCCTCTTTGTATGAAGCAGTTCTGGATAAAAAAGGAAAGGATCAAAGAGTCATTTTCACCAGTGGATCAGGGACGTCATGGTGAAATGTGCATGTCTGCTTCAAGCTAAATGTTGACAGAAAACATGAAGCTGTAGCATCCATTGATGAAATTGATATTGGCTCACATCTCCTGTCGCACGTAAATCCGCTTCAATTCCAAGCCGCGACAGTTCCGCATACGCATCGGCGCTCTGCGCTGACGCTCCTTTCTTCTCATCGCGGGCTCCTCTAGCCATGCATCCATCCAGCCGCTGAATGTCCAACATCACCGACCCCAAAACGGGGCTGTGAAAAAGCTGCCCATTACAAGCGCAAAAAAGTACAATGTCCAGCGATGACAGCCAAATGGCACTGACATTCCTCCCAAATCAAGAACAGTGCTGGCATATTCGTGCTGCCAAAACCGCTCAGCAGTCTGCTCCTGTGTGGCCAAAAATGCTGTAGAACAAGACGTATCCATTCCACATGACGCACAACAACTTAAAATGACAAAAGAAAACAAAAAAAAAGCAATGCTCGTAAGAGCACTTGCTTAGAGTTGCCTGCTTGGGCGCCATCTTGGACTTCTTCTTCATATTGTAAATTTGGACCCATTCATGTTTTTGTTTCAAACTGTATGAATACCTGATAATCAACCATATTAATGACTGTTTTGTAGACTCCAAAACTGAGCAACCGTAACAAGTTAAAGTTCTATTCTCGTTATTTTGTTGTTTGACACTGAAGAGACAGATTAATTTATTCTCAATTTATCTTGAAGTTCTCAAAATCCAGGCCTAATGGTATGCATGTATATTTAAATCCCAATTTCAATCATGTCAGGTCAAGATGATTTCAGAGATGTTGCACGTTGTAGACACAGGTTTCTGTTCTGCAGAGTAAACATTTATTTAAATGTAATAGGTAAGCAAGAACTGAATGAGCTCATGCCGCCAGTATTTGCCTGTTTGAATTATGATGGAGAGATATGATTGATGTGAGCCAGTGTGGCTTTCGCGCAGCTTCGGTTTGGCATGGCTGATGTGTTTGATGGCTCCTTTTGTCCATGGATGGACACTGTGGTAACATGAGTGGCAGGTCACTGACTCATCAGACTACTGATTGGATGACTGGATTCCTGAGGCTCGGTGACTCCAACTTTTTAAATTTTCAAATTTTCATCAGGTCTTATGATCAGATTTAATTCTTCTCTTTCTCTTGTCTGGAGGTGTTTTGCTTTTTGTTTGTCCCGGGTGGCATAGAATTCACAAAGATAATTCACAACAGGCATGAGAATAGAGTCTTGACAGCGGTTGTCCCACTGAATCAACACTCAGATGAATGACAGGTCATGAGATGACATTGACATAATGAACAGGGCTTTAGCCTCTAGCTCTCTTCCTTCCCACAGGTCCATGTCTATAGCAATTTTGTTGATCTAGTTCAGTGGTCTCAAACTCGCGGCCCGCGGGCCAAATGCGGCCCCCGAAAGAATATTTTGCGGCCCGCCTTGATATGAAAGATTAATGTTAGTGCGGCCCGCATGATTGATATGAATGAAACTTGTGTGTGGAGCTGAACAAGTAGGCAAGAGAAGCCATGTTGAGTTCATGTTCAATATTTTCTTTATGTTAAGAAAGTTAAAGGTTAATACAGACATTTGAAACTTTATTAAAATAATTAGTTTTCCTTTGTTTTTTTTTACAGTCGTCTGTATCTGCCTTATGATCATTCTAATTATTTTATTGATTTATTACTGGTCAATACATTTTTTATTCATTTTTCCATTTATTCATTTCATTCATTTTTTGTGTGTTAAAAATAAAGATTTTGAGAACATTGGAATGTTTTATCTGTGATTTTCTTGTGGAAATCCTGATGCGGCCCAGTCTCACCCAGACTCTGCCTCCAGCGGCCCCCCGGTAAATTGTGTTTGAGACCCCTGATCTAGATCCATTCTATCATGGTAAACCCCAATGACTTATTTAGGACCAGTTGAACACCTCTCGAAAGGAGTTGAGTAAAGTAATGAATCATTATACAGTACAACATTTTATCAATAATAACGGCAGGATTTCTTCAACCAGTCACTGTGTAGCAATGTTGCGGATAAGAATGGAAGGATATCTTTTGCATAAATGAACTTTTGCAATGCAACCATTCAATTTAAATTATACAGAAATCTCTTTTGAAGTTCGTTTTTCTGTTTGTTGTGTAATGTTCTTCAAGGGCAAGTCTTGTGACTGTGTCATTAAATGTATGATATTGCATCGTAGGTCGGTGCATGCAACGCAGAAAAAAGTCAACTAAATATACTCCGAAAAACACAGGTGGTAAGACTAGCTTTACAACATCTTCCGTACAGCTTGTAGGAAAATGCAACATGCGGATACGTTTGCTTGAAGATAAAAAAAGCTTGAAAGTCATTTAATAGTTTAACTCATTCACTGCCATTCATGAATTTATTCGGGAATTGAAAATATAACAGAGCGCCATTCCGTTAGGGTTTTGTTATTTTTTCGTTTTTGGGTGCTGATAAAGCGCTGGCCATGGCGTCCGGCAATGTTTTTCCTTTCCACTAGGGGCAACATTTCCCTTTTTTCCATGTTAGCGCTTTGTTCCTGCTTCACAGGTTGCTAAAGTGCTATATAAACCAATATACAGTAAAGTCTCGTTATATCGATAGTACTGCTTATTACGATACTATTTTTATTTCCCGGCAAATTTCTAGTCTTTTATGATATATCGGATATATCGATAGTCCGGTTATCTCTATTTTTTCCGACTCCCGAGAATATCGATATAACGAGACTTTACTGTATGTGTATTGCATTGTATTTTGGACAGCCACCCTCATTTCAAGCTCATATAACTCCAGACTCATATCATTTGGGAATTAATCATTTTTTCTGATGAAAGAAGAAAGCCTAAGGTTTCTTACGCTACGTTGAATGTTTATGTAGTCCTAAAACTCAATATTCTGTGGGTCCTGGAATTCGAGTGACAATGACAAAAACCCTGGCACTGTAGTGGTGGACACATTTGTCTGGCAGTGAATGAGTTAATAGAGTGAGGCAAATTTTACTCAACAAGTTGTATCAGTTGCTCTAATCATTTCATTGGGTATACCAAATCATTTAGTCCCTGTCGACTGACCATAGAGTCCAACCCTGTTTTCCAAAGTTGGAGTTAATGTTCCATAAGTGGCTTTCATACATACCATTAGTCCTGAGTGACCATTAGTTATTAGTCACTTGAAAGTATGCCTACCCATATAGAGCAGAAGAGGGGGGGGGGGAAAGTTATTGATGACTGTGAGGTAGAATGCTTAATTTGCACCGTCTTCCACCAAATTATAAATTATATTGAAAGAAGCTGAATTTGCATAAATCTCATTAGACTCAATGAGAGGGGTTCATAAATCCTGATATTAATTAATCAGTTTGGCCACACTTTTGTAGGAAAACAGGGTGCATTATTATAATGAGAAGGGAGTGTACTCGTGGAGGCTAATTTGTTGTTGTGTGAAGCAGTTTGGTGCAGAAATGACAGGAGTGATATAATTTTACTTCCAGCCTATTGATGATGCAAGATGAGGTGATGACCATGCACGGTGTGCGCCTTAATTGGTTAGTGCAAGTCCTAACGAGTGGGTAGGCTGGTGCCAATCAGAATTGGTTGAATTGGAGCAATTGTGGCATCCTGTTAGAGGAATTTTGAGATGCAAGCCTTTTTTTGACACTTGATTTCATAAAATCTCCTTTCATCTTAATACATCTTTCTTTTTTTCACAACACTGTCCTTGATTTTCAAACATTATCCCCTAAATGTTATTGCTGTTCAACACACCTTCCCAGTTTTTGGTAATAATCTACAAATTAGCAACTATGCCAAACAGGAGACAGACTTTGCACTAATGTGTGTGGCAATAGAGGTCAAGTGAGGATGGCAATTGACCACTGTGATTGGCTATTGTGTGACAAGAAGCACTTCCTGGTGTTAACATTTTAGATACGACAATTGGATTGGATTGGATTAGCTTTTATTAGTCTCACAGTGGAGACATGTACATTTCACAGCAGCAAAGTTATGAAAGAGGAAAGGAAAGGAAGAAGTAGAAAAACAAAATGCAGAAGCTGCTGTAAAGGCAGTCAAGCTTGCGGTGCCATCTTGAAGTAAAAAAAAAATACACAAAAAAATAAATAACAAATAACGTGACACAACACAAAAGACACAGAAATCCTAGGCACTTTCTGTACCCTCATTGTTGCATGAAGCAGTTCTAGATGAAAGAAGAAAGGATCAAAGAATCCTTTTCACCAATGGATCAGGGATGTCACGGTGAAATGTGCATGTCTGCCACGAGCCACATGTTGAAAGCAAACACGAAGCTGTAGCATCCGTTGACGAAAATTGACTGTCTCACATCACCCGTTCTGCGTAAATCCACTTCAATTCCAAGCAGCGACAGTTCCACATATGCATCTGCACTTCTTATCGCGGGCTCCTCAAGCCATGCATCCATACAGCGGGGCTTTTTAAATGCTGCCCATTACAGGCGCAAAAAAAAGCACAATTAGATGGTATATTTTATTTATAGATGAAAAATCTGGTACATTTCTGAAATCTATGGATGTGTCTGGCAGGTTCTTCAGTGGCTCAACTGAAGGCAACTGACCCTGAAGGGGAGCCGCTCATGTATGGGGTTTCAGGAGAAGTGGCAATGCGGTACTTTTCAGTGAATAAAGACACTGGTGTGGTTTGGCTTCGACAGCAGCTTGACCGTGAGGTAAGATCATACAATGAGATATTGTGATTTCTTGGACCTGACAGTCCGTATTCTTTTTATAGCTTTGAGTCTTAAAATATTTGGTTCAAAACAATGTATTTAGCTCAGAGAATAAATCGTACATATTGTTCTATCTTTTGGTACTTTAATTTACACCCACGTGTATTTTTATTTTTCAGACCAAGTCAGAGATGCAGGTTGAATTCTATGTGAGCGACATTCAAGAGGTAAGGATGGATTTGTGTCCTCCTGCTATATTAGTAACAAATAAACAAACAACATTAAAGGGTCTTGCATTGTACATCTTCGTTACTGGAATGCATCAAGCACCTCCATATAAGCCAACCAGTGCACTAGATCAGTGGTCCCTAATCTTTTTTTGCTTTTTTTTTGCGCCACGGACTGGTTTAATGTCAGACAATATTTTCACGGACCGGCGGATAAATACAACAAAATAAGACTCATTTTGCTAGCTTACGGTGGGCTAATTTTAGCGGTATGTATCACGTGACCTAGACAAGTGTTTTGACATGTGTCAAGAGTAAGTCATAGACGGATGTAATCTGGTACTTTTTCATTTTTCATTTTACGTAAATTATTTATTCTTTCTCCGCGGCCCGGTACCAAAGGACCGGTGGTTGGGGACCTCTGTACTAGATCACCTTAAATCAGTTTAACTTAATTGAGAGAGCAATTAATTCCAAACAGGAAGTCCAGAGCCAGAACCGAACCCTGTACCTCTGCTCTGTGAGGCGAATGTGCTAACCAGTGGCATGGCTTAGTCATATTGCCAATAATGCCAGTAAATAAATGAAGGATTACATAAATGCATGCATACATACATACAATAATCCACAAATTATCTAGTGGTTGGGGAAAAAAAGTGTTATTACAGTATATTTCTTCAAGTAATTCAGTAAATTGGAAATCATTAAATGGAAAACTCACAAGTCTATAGCCTTCCCTTCTGTTCTTTCCATTTGTTTTGTTGTTGAGGGTCATTTCACTTGACATTAATGAACATTTCAATGATGAAACAGAGTTGCAGCGAATTATTGAAAAAAAGGTAACGGTTTGAGTTGTATCTTATTCTGCTGTATTTTCCGGTGTATAAGGCGCACCCAAAAGCCTTAATTTTCTTACAAAATGACCCTGAGCCTTATACGCCGGTGCGCCTTATATGTGAAGTCATATTGCGCCACAACAGGTCTCCACTGTCAGCAGCCACCGACTCCGTTTTGCCCTTTACAGTAGAAGAAGTAGTGCGTAATCCCAGTCTCTACTGTAGCGCCTTATAATGTGGTGTGCCTTATATTTGGAAACCTTTTGTGTATCTATTATATTTGATTTTTTTTTTCATTCATTGAAGGTGCACCTTATAGTCCAGTGAACCTTATATATGGGAAAAGTTGGAAAACACACCATTCATTGTGGGTGCGCCTTATAGTCCAGTGCGCATTATACACTGGAAAATACAGTCTTTTAACCATTAAAAAAAGGTTTTTAAAAATATTCCAGAATCGGAATTTACTTTTGTGAAGCATATGTATCCCTCTATTTCCTCCACAGGTGGTCAAAGACACAGTCAACATCCAAATTGGAGATGTGAATGATAATGCGCCAATCTTTCATGGACAGCCTTACACCGTCCATATCCCTGAGGTAAGGATCAAAGAAAATGAATGCATTACGTGCATTTGACCTGCATCACTCGTTGATCTTGATCTTACTTAACAAGTTCACCTTTCATTGGCATGCTCCGAAATAAAATCACAATGCTTCCCAAAAAAAACTTGTCGTCTCAATCAGAATTGAAAATTATGATGGGTCATGAAAGAGCAGTGATAGCCAGATATGGAATGTATAAAAAGCTCGCAAAAACTTGAGTAGCTACTGCTAGCTAACAGATGTAAATACAACAACGGAGATTGTTTTGGTTGCATTTTAGCGAATTGGCAATCTATTCCCGATTTGAGGAATTTGTTTTATTTAAGAGCCTACCTTTGTAGGAAGGAAGGTACAGACACTCCCCTACTTACGAACATTCAAGTTACGAACAACGGTACATACGAACACTTTTGCGGGTATGTCGAAAAATGTCCGAGCAGAGATGCTGTAGGTTAGATTTTGTATTGTGAGGTTAAACTTCATTTTATTTATCTTATTATGTATGATGGGTCATGAAAGAGCAATGATAGCAAATTATGGAATTTATCAAAATCTCGCAAAAACTTGAGTAGCTACTGCGAGCTAACAGATGTAAATGCAACAACGGAGATTGTTTTGGTTGCATTTTAGAGAATTGGCAATCTCTTCCCGATTTGAGGAATTAGTTTTTGTTAAGAGCCTACCTTTGTAGGAAGGAAGGTACAGACACTCCCCTACTTATGAACATTCAAGTTACGAACAATGGTACATACGAACACTTTTGCGGGTATGTTAGAGGTTAGATTTTGTATTGTGAGGTTAAACTTCATTTTATTTATTACGTACACGTGCATATGCTCTCTCTGTTTCTCTATCTCTTCATCTTGTGCATTTTCTGGGCGCTACATTGGAGTCCAGACGGCTCGAATTGATACGGAAGGACTTCTTTAATCGATTGCAAACATTTATCATTTCCTCTTCAGAACTATTTGAATTATATTAATAACTGGATGAGTAACAAGAAAGCATCTTGGGGCGGGACTTTCTGAATCTGCCCAGTTTTCGAGCTCATTTTGTGGCAGTTTTGGGACACTAAGTCATTTTTATTGGTGTTTTGCATTTGACTACAATATCAGCCTGCGTGTTTTGGGTATTTTAGATGCTGTAAAACATTTTCCTGATGTCATTTAGGAAACCAAAAAATGGCGTTGGTTGTCCTTTAAACATACATTCCATACACAATGTGGCACTGAAGCAACTTGCAAACAAATTCACCTTACGAATGACCGTTCAGAACATATCTCGTTGGTAAGTTGAGGAGCGTCTGTATACCCTTTTGAGAAACCACAAGCTGTTTTCACCCAAATGTGTTTCTCTGACCTCTCGCTGGATATGGCACCACACTATTTTCCATCCTTGTCCACTTTGCCCTCTTACTCATCTAATCCATGATATGAAGTAATTGCCAGAGTGGAGTGCAGGACTTCAAATATGGAGCCAAATCCAAACACGCACGCACACACACACACACGCACAAACACATCTTGTGTTTATATTGAGTCCATAATTTTGAGAGTTTTCGCTAAATCTTCAAAGTCGCCTCTCCCCAATCCTTAAAGCCAAGCAAATAAAAGAGAACCATTGAGAATGGGCCACTAGCTGGTAATGTTTTTTTCTCTTTCTCTACTCACAAGTTAGACTCTTATTACTTATCTAAACAAGATTGTCTATTTGTCTTGTATAATAGCACACACCGAGTAGCTCAATCTTGTGGGGTTGCATTAAGAAAAAAGTGGCAGCTCAAATTGAATTGTCTGTTTTAGAAAGGGATTTCACCATGTTACCTTTTTTGGACCAATTTCTCTATTTTTACTGCTTTCTGGGCACTCTGTCAAGTGAATTCAGAGATGTACTATCGATATATCCGATCCTGTAAATTTTCTCCTTGCGTTCATAGAAATAGTATCGTAATAAGCAGTACTATCGATATAACGAGACTTGACTGTATATATATTTTCAAGTTAACTTTTTGGGATAGGTGTGGTTAACCTTTCACAATTTATCTGTTTAAGCTCTCAGTTGTACAGGAGTGGTCCATCGATGGAAAGATTTCTTCAGCCGTCATCTGTACTTCTTTGAAGGTGTCGGACGTTTCGCTCCTCATCCGAAAAGCTTAGTCAGTTAACTAAAGTTGTGCTGGTAGCTTTGGCCCTATATATATGCCTAAAGGACAGAAGTGGCGGTGAGGTTAAAATCTTAGCTAAATAAAATGGTTTGAAAGGGGAGTAAAGGAAGCAATTTTTGTAAAACAACAAAACCCTTCACTAAATCGCCATGGCACCTTCAAAGAATGACGGCTGAAGAAACCTTTTCACTAATTTTCACAATTGAAATTTTCCTCGTTTTTGTGGTGTGACTAAAGTCCAAGTTATACACCTCGGGTGCAGAATGTTTTTTTTTAATGAAATTATCGACTATTTTTGATTTGTGAGATTAGGCAGTAACAAGAACAGGCATTTGGTCTTTATTTGGATTTATGACAGCCACATTCATGGTAGGCATAGTGGACATAATTTAGGTTTTTGTAGTGACTAATGAATAGAGTTAATAAAATACAACAGAATTGCTGAAAAAAATGCTACTGGAAATCGGTTGTTGGGCATTTTATGAGTTTTAGGGTTTGTAGTGTGCTTCCTTGGTTAATGAAGGTAAAGGGAAAAAACACTTATTCAGTGGCCGGTTTGTGTTTCGTGTTTAGCGGTGGCACAAAATCATCATTAAAATTAGCTAAAAACATACAGTTCTGCCTTTAGAGCAGCAACAACTTGATATCTAATTTAAAACAGATTATTTTCTTACAGACAGTGTATTGTAGGTGACGAAGGCGGAAGTATACACCGAAACGTGCCAGATATTTGAACACCTACAATACACTGTCTGTAAGAAAAGAATCTGTTTTCAATTAGAATATTGTTATCTTTCTTGTGGTGGGCCCACATGAGGTCCATTAGCATTGTCATTGTATTGGACTACAAACGCTTCCCTGCTTACGAACATTCGAGTTACGAACGACGGTACATACGAACATTTTTGTAATAACATGTATTATTCTCTCCAGTTGTACGTGTATATATCTTTATAGAGCATATATTTTATTAAATGCTTATTTTTCAGTACAAACTAATACAGGTCATGGTAGGCATAGTGGACATAATATAACTTATACAAACCATAAACATACTTCGATACATTCCATACACAATATAACACTGAATCAACTTACGAACAAATTCACCTTACCAACGACCGTTCGGAACATCTCTCGTTTGTAAGTTGAGGAGCGTCTGTATGAAGTTGTAAAAAAAAAAAAAGGTCTACTTCTGTTTGGTGGTGTTCATTATCAGATGAGTTTGGATTTCTATAAAAATTATAAAATGTTTTCTTTATTGAAACGCATTGGGCAGCAATGAAGCGATTCCCAGTGTGAAATTGTTGACAATGGGTTAAAACTAAGAGTTGGCTAAATAGGCTTCCCTCTGCTCAGGCTGATGTGGCTCAATTGAGCGGGTATGTCTCCACATCCGTTTGGGGCCCACCTCCTGCGACTCCCTGGGAAAACACAGGGAGATGGAAAGGGAAAGGGGAAAAGTGGAGGGGGGGCAATTGCAGAACCATGACATAGACAAGGAGCGCTGTACAGTGCAATGCGTTTAACAAGTCAAGCAGCCCTGGAGGTCGTGTGTCTAAATGTCATTTTAATTTGTAGAGCCATAAAGAGGGTGAAAGGAAGCAGGTGGGCTTCCAATTGTTTCCTCTGTACGTGTTAATGAACCGCAAGCCAATACCACACAGTCAGCCAACTGCAGTCTGGATACCAAAACTGTAAATATCCCCAGGAATAATGTTCGGATATAATAGCAGATGGGTACAGACTTAAATCCGACTATGAGGAGTACTGTTTCAACATTTTATATACCGTAATTTCCGGACTGCAGAGCGCACCTGATTATTAGCCTCACCCAGATTTTAGAGGAAAAAACATTTTGTACATACATAAAGCACAGCTGTCTATAAACCGCATGTGACTGCAAGGTTAAAATATCCCATCAATCAGGCTCCACAAACAACCCGCACAAGCCATCTGTACACTTGATGCAAAAAGCTATCAACCCAGCTAAACACAACTGATGAGGAACTAGGTAAAATAATCGCAGAGAAAGCACCTACAAGGGGCCATTCCTCAAGATGTTCCTCATCAAGTGTTTAATCCTGATGAACCGGCCACTCCATTCCATCAAGCCATCAACGACAATCACAAAGGTAAATAAAATGACTTTATTATATAGTACTTATAATACCATAGCACATTTATTATACATAAAATAAGGTATATTTTGTGGAGTTTTAAGGCTTAGAAAATTAGAAAGTAGAAAATTGTTTTATGGGACCTGGGAACGGATTATTCTCATTTTAATGGTTTCCTATGGGAAATTAATTTTTGGAATACACACTTTTCACCTTACATATTCTGTCTGGGAACCAATTAAGTTTGTAAGCCAAGGTATCACTGTACTATATAAACTGTATTTATCCTTCACGTGTGTTTGGTAAAAGATGAATCATTGGTTTTGTGGCATTAGTGGGTTTAGTTTGACAACCTTTTATGCACAAATCCAAGTAAATAAATAACTTGAGTTTAAGTCCCCAAACCACATTCATGACGTACGTTACCTGTCCACAGATCAGATCCTCCTTGAACTTGTTTTCCTGCGAGAAAAAAAAATCTTGCAGTTGAATCCATCTGTTCTTTTCTTCATGCCTGCCAGTTCTGATTGGAACGTACAGTAACTTGATGAGCCTGTCCACAAATGAATCTGGTCTCTTCATATATCCGACTCACTCATTTGAAGCTTGTACAGTGCATCTGATAACATTATCTTCAGACTCAAGCTGTTAAACCAGCTGTTTTGCGCTTATATTTCAAACACAAACGATCAAGTGCTTTCCGCCTTCGTGCATGGAGCTTGTTATGTTTACGCTGAGTGTAGCGCTTTATGTGTATAAATATACAGGACTCTCCATTGGAAGCCTTCATTAACTCTACTCCTGAAGGTAGTTTCTTTGAATATTCCTCTCACATTTGATGAAAGAAAACAGCTGAAACAGCAATGATAAATGAAAAGCATGTTAGCATTACTTGGTTTTTTGATAACTAAAAGAGATTTGGCATAAAAAAAACAACATCTCAGTGAGGAAGAAGTCATTTTGTTTTCAAGTTTACTGGTTAGGCTACTCTCAATAATTACATTAGCAAACACTAAATAACAAGTATGCGTATTCAGAGTATAATAGTTGTGTCGACTGTTTTTTCTGATGTATAAGATGCACCGGAGTACAGTGAGACCTCAACTTACGAACTTAATTGGGTCCCAGACAGAGTGTGTAAGGCGAAAAGTGTGTATCTCAAAAAAAAAAAAATCCCAAAGGAAACCATTAAAATGGGAATAATCCGTTCCCGGGTTTCCATAAAATATACTTTTCAACTAAATAAGCCTTAAAACTACACACAACATACCTTATTCTATGTATAATAAATGTGCTATTGTATTGTAATGAAAGAAATACACTGCATTGTATCATAAAGTCATTTTATTTACATTTGTGATGGTCATTTATGGCTTGATGGAATGGCGTTGGAGGTCGAAGGTCAAAGGGAATTGCTGTTTGGAAAGAGAGGCGCATTACATGACGACTGTAATTAAAGAAATAAACTGTTCTGTTAAATAAAGTTTTATTTACCTTTTTGATGGTCGCTGATGGCTTATGGAAGGAGAGTCACCTTCCATAAGGACTGTTGGTAACTTAACCTCTGGTGCTGTTCGGTCGTGTGCTTCCGCCGAAGATCACTCCGCCAGCCGTGGTGGGTGTGTATTATGAAAATAGTGCTTATTATAAGGTTTAATTTTCATAAATTTGACATTTGTATGACAAAAAGTTTGTAAGTTGAGGTGTTTGTAAGTTGAGGTCTCACTGTATAAGGCGCACCCCCAATGAATGGTGTATTTTCAAACCTTTCAGCTTCAATGAATGAAATAGGTTGTTAAGAATATATCTAAATATATAGAACTCCTCCAAATATAAGGCACACCGTATTATAAGGCGCTACAGTAGAAGCAGGGTTTATGCACTACTTCTATAGGTGGAAATGAAGTCAGTGGTGGCTGCTTACAGCAGTTGTGAGACCTGTTGTGGCTCAATATTATTTCTCATATAAGGCGCACCTACATATAAGGCACGGGGTCATCTTTTAAAGAAAATCAAGGCTTTTGGGTGTGCCTTATACACGGGAAAATATTGTATTTTTCAGTATATAAGGCGCACCCCCAATGAATGGTGTATTTTCAAACTCTTTCTATATATAAGGCGCACCGGACCAAAAGGCGCACCTTCAATGAATGATAAAAGTAAATATAATATATAAATATATAACAATTTTCCAAATATTAGGCACACCACATTATAAGGTGCTACATTAGAGGCTAGGGTTACGCACTACTTCTACAGGGGGAAATGTAGTCTTTGATTCAATATTATTTCACTTATAAGGCACACTTGTGTATAAGGCGCAGCATCATCTTATGAAGAAAATGAAGGCTTTTGGGTGCGCCTTATACACGGAAAAATACGGTAATTAAATATCAGAGCACATATTTGCAGATAAAGAGTTCAGGTCCACTGCTCAGTGATATACTGGAGATGATAATGCTGTCAAAATGCCACCAAAAAGACTCTTTCTGCCCTTTTGAATGAATCAAAACATCATCAAACAGCATCAAAGGTGTTTTCTGTTTCGTTTTCATCCCAATTCAGCTGGGAGTGACTCCAGCTCCCTTGCCACCTGGGGAGATTCACCTATCTGACTTTGTTCATCATTAGTTTCTCTACTTTATCCGACAATGTGCTTTACTCTGTAATATAACTTTTCTCTGCGTCTTTTGGATGTCAAGGGTTAATGCTAAAATGCTACATAGGCATTACGTGGACTGTGCGCTTTGTGATGTTAAATCGCCTCCTCTTTCTCTATTTACTTTTCTGTCATTTAGCTCACCGAGCATGAAGTGCACCTTGATTTACAAGCTATGTCGAGATGAGTGCATATTTATCTGTCAAAAAAAAGGAGAAGAGTGACCATCATGAGATGAAGGGAGAGAGAGAGGGAAATGTGAGAAAGAAGGAGGTAAAGAAAGAAAAGTGAGTGCGCACAAGAAAAGACGGCATGAGTGGGGCAAGATTGAAGCGAGGGAGAGAACGGCTTGCACTCCCAAAAGCCATTAAAGTTTGATTCACCCACTCCTTACTCTTTGAATAAATCAACCTGTCAGTCCCTCTCTGCCTTTTCTTTCAAGTGTGTGGGGACCCTCCCCTCCCATCCCAGCCCCCCCCCCAATGCCTTCGGCTCTCTTCTTTGCAATGACACTCTGTTGGCAGAACTGCAAATTCTGACAAGGTTTGACTAACAAGATGATAGGCTGGGCATCTTTTAAAGTGTTTATTTTGTAGACGCGCTGGTTATTTCTACTCATATAATGGATGTGCGTTTAATACTAAGTTTTGACCAATCTGTCATTATAATGGCGGACAGATTTTCCAGATTAGAACTTGATAGCCTTTGCGATATTAGTTCGAGAAAATATACTCCCACAATTCAAAGAATGATAAGTGCCATGAATTAAAATGCACCGTGTTTTGCAATCTGACACAACATAGCAGTGCTGAGTTAGCTCACAGTCACATGTTCTGGTCAAACCTTTCAGGATAGCTTATTTGCTTGGTCGTTTATTTTTGAGATTCAACAAAACCAATTCACCTGAAAGGTGTTTGACCTTCCATCTTGAGGCAAACGGCCAAACAGTAAACCAAAATGAATACATTTAAAGGACAACCGACGTCTCCGGACAAGTTGTGTCCATAATTTGTAAAATGTCTTCAAATGACTTCTACTGAGCGTATTTTACAAAGATTACACCGAATATAGCTATATTTTACCTTTTAAGACTCGCGCTGAATATTCAGGAAGTCTTGTTTTTGAGTTGGTGACGAGTCCTTACGTTACGTCACTGAAGGAACGCCCCTGACCATAAAAAGAACACATTGTAGCAGTCCTTCCATCACGTCAATGCATTTTGCTCTACTTTGGTCTGAAAACGTTATATAGGACCACAAAGAGACAGAAGAGGGCAACAAAGCTCCATGTAAGCAATTAATCATGGAAATGATTAATTGCTGATTAGTCATTTTATTGGAGTTTTGCATTTGACTAAAAATCATACTGCGTGTTTTGAGTATTTTAGATGCTATAAAACGTTTTTCTGATGTCTGTTCAGTTAGGAAACAAAAAAGTGACGTCGATTGTCCTTTAACTCATTCACTGCCAGACATTTGCAAAAATGTATCCTCTCCAGTGCCAGGGTTTTTGTCATTTTCACTCGAAATTCCTGGACCCACGGAATATTGAGTTTTAGGACTACATAAATATTTGATGCAGCGTTAGAAATCTTATACTCTCTTCTTTCATCAGAAAACAGTTAATTCCTAAGTTATATGAGTCTGGAGTTATCTGAGCTTGAAATGGGGCCGGCTGTAAAAAATATAATACAAATAAAATGTAATGCATAGATAATGATTTATATAGTGATTTAACAACAAATGAAGCTGAAACAAAGCACGAACATGGACAAAAGGCAAATGCTTTCCCCTTGTGGAACATTGTATTTGTGATTATATTTTATTTATTATAGTACCTATGCTTGTCTGTGACTGAAGTGTCCTTGAGAGCTTTGAAAGGCGCTTAAAATGTAATGTATGATGATGATGATTATTATTATTATTGTTGTGGAAGGGAAAAAAAACATTGCCAGTGGTCTGACCAGCGCTTTATCAGCACCCCTACTCCCCAAACAAAAACAACACATTTGGGAATTACAGTGAATGAGTAAAATTGTGAAAACTTGTTTCATTCATTGAAGGTGCGCCTTATACATGGAAAAGTTTGATAATACACCATTCATTGAAGGTGCGCCTTATACATGGAAAAGTTTGATAATACACCATTCATTGGAGGTGCGCCTTATACTCCAGTGCACCTTCTACACCGCATAATACGGTATTTATTCATTTTATTTTACCTGTCATTACTTTGTTCATTTCCCTTAGCTATACAGTATTCACCTTCTTTATGACAGCACGTTTATTCTGCTGAGAAACACCTCCGGCATTTAGCTGCATAGGGATAGCGTCCTATTCTACCCTGACAATACCGCATTGCCCACACTACAGATAGAAAGAAACTTCGAAACACTGTACAGCGCGGTGTATTCAGAGCAGCAGGCAGTCGAACAGGGAGATTCAGGGGGCCACAGGTCACAGTGCTGAAAAACACCCGCGTACGCACACACAGAAGACATGAAAAGGAGTGCACAGTGTCAGTCAAGGAGAGGAAAGATTCATTTGAAAAAAAAAACAGTCAATTGTGTATTGAATCCCATATGGTGTTCCTGTGAAAAGATGGAACTTTGGCATAGTTGAGCTGAAAAAGTTACTGTATGTCGTGGTGATGAGCCTTGAACAGGAACTGAACCATGGAGCAGAATGTATAATTAAAGGGCAACCGACGTCACTTTTTTTGTTTTTTAACTGACATCAGAAAAACGTTTTGTAGCATCGAAAATACCCAAAACACGCAGTATGATATTTTTATTCAAATGCAAAACACCAATAAAAATGACTTTAAAGTGTCCAAAATCTGCAAAAAAAAAGTGAGCTGCGAATTGGGCATTTTCAGAAAGTCCCGCCCCCAGTTCGTGACGTCACGCTAAGACGTCTTGCATTGCTGGAGAATCAAAACAATGGCTTCAGATTCGGAGAATATGCTTTCTTGTTACACATCCAGTTATGAATATGATTCAAATAGTTCTGAAGAGGAAAGCATACATGCTTGCAATCGATTAAAGAATTATATGTGCCATTTTGAGGCAACATTGAGGGGAGATGTCTCAATGAAAAAGAGACACAAAATGGCGACCTCCGTTTCCACAGGCTGATAAATTCCTTATATGGAGCTTGGATGCCCTCTTCTGTCAGCTTTTGGGTGCAACACGGTTCTCAGACCAAACATGTACAGCAAAATCCATTGACGTTGATGAAGGACTGCTACAATGTCTGTGTGTCTTTTTTTCGGTCAGAGGGTGGTCCTTTCATGACGTCACGTACAGACTCGTCACCAACTCAAAAACAAGACTTCCTGAATATTCAGAGCGAGTCTTAAAACGTAAAATAGAGCTATATGCGGTGGAATCGTATTAAAATACGCCCAGTAGAAGTCATTTGAAGCCATTTTACAAATTATGGACACAACTTGTCTGGAGACGTCAGTTGTCCTTTAACGGTTAAAATACAGAAGCCGGCCGGGAGAGGCCAATGTGGAGTAAAAGTATGTTGACCGGCAAATATGTTCAAATGTAATTCTACGATAATCTGCCTCTCTGGTTTTAAAATGTACAACAACAATCGATATTAACTCATTCGCTACTAGGAATGTGCAAAAAATGTGTCCACTCCAGTGCCAGGGTTTTTGTCATTTTCACTGAAATTCCAGGACCCACAGAATATTGAGTTTTAGGACTACATAAACATTCAATACACTGTTAGAAACCATAGAATCTCTTATTTAAAGCAGATTCTTTACTTACAGACAGTGTAGGTGTTCAAATACCTGACACTGTCTGTAAGTAAAGAATCTGCTTTAAATTAGATATCAAGTAGACAGGATGAACTTAGTACAACGACATAGAATCTCTTCCTTCATCCGGAAAAAAAGGTAATAGCTACGTTATATATTTCTGGAGATATTTGCGCTTCAAATGGTGGCAGCTGAACAAAATACAATGCAATACATACGTATGGATTAATATAGTGCTTTAACAACAGCTGAAGCTGGAACAAAGTGCTGACAAAACGGGAAATATTGCCCCTTTTGGAGGGGAAAAAACAACTTTATCGGCACCCCAGCAAGAAAAAAAAAACGAACAAATTCGGGAATGGCGCTCTACGTCATATTTTCAATTCCCAAATAAATTCGGGAATGGCAGTGAATGAGTTAACAAAGGTGTCTAGATAATTATATTCCTTCTCTCTTTTATAAGGTGGTATGAGTGTAGTAGTATTTGCATTCTAAGCGATAGTGACATTTTATGTAGAAATTTGAAAGCACATAAAGGCCAGATAGTTTTGTCTTTTAGGATATGTCCGTTTATATGATAATCAGCATGACTCTCATTTGCATTTAATTTTGTTTCGTGACATCTTGAAACAAAGTACCTGAGGTAAAACTGTTTCATTTTGTATTGTATTGTCTCATATTTTATTACGCACCCCCCCCCTCGACTTCCCCCCACGGATGTCATTTAATCTGTACCTTAACCAGTTGCGTACGTTTCTTCTTAATGGGTTGACAGAAAGTTTTAAATGTTATAGAGTAGGCCTGCAGCGGTGACGTTTTATATGATAATGTGCATTCACTGGACAATTCAAATGAGATCTATGACAAAAAGTGAATACAAATATTAGAAGCACTCGTGGGTAATTTGTAGTGTGACACACACACACAGCAAACAAGCCACACCATATTGTTGGTACAATGAATTTTAAATCACTACTTCTATGTTTGTGTCTATTTTCAAAAATGTTGCATTCTCACCTTAATGAACTATTGAAGCGGCAACTGTTAATTTGCCATAAGAATTCATTATATGTGTGTCATCTCAAATCTGGTTATATTTTTCAGTTTCAAGTTCAGATCAAATAGACACTGCAGACTACTTAGGAACAAGGCGGCCTATTTGCACTTTAAACCAAAGCATCTGAGCTCGAAGTCTCACCTTTTAACTCATTCTCTGCCAGACGTGCAAAAAGGTGTTCACTCCAGTGCCAGGGTTTTTGTCATTTTCACTCAAATTCCAGGACCCACAGAATATTGAGTTTTAGGGCGTAATAAACATTCATTGCCGCATAAGAAACCTTAGACTCTCTTCTGTGCACATAAAAAAAGCTAATTCCTAAATTATATGGGTCTGGAGTTATATGAGCTTGAAAGGAGGGCGGCTGTCCAAAATACATTGCAATACATGCATATTGGTTTATAGGCCTTTAACAACATCTGAAACTGGAACAAAGCGCTAACATGGGTTGAGTGGCCGCTGGTGCGTGTTGTTGCCGCTGCTCATCCACAGAAAAACTTATCCTGTAACTGTAAAGTGACCTTGAGAGTTTTGAAAGGCGCTTATCAATGAAATGTACTATCATGATTATTATTATTAACTATATAGCAATCTAAGTAGCTATCTATCTGTTGGCTAACTATTGTTTATCTACTAGCTAGCTAGCTTTCTATCTCTGTATTTAATAGTGACATTCAGTGTATTAGCTAGCTAGCTAGCTATTAGCTATAGAGCTATCTAGGTGGCTAACTGTCTAGCGAGCTGTATGTTGGCTATCTATTAGCTATATACTAGCTGGCTAGCTAGCTTTCTATCTGTGTATTTAATAGTGACATTTAGTGTATTAGTTAACTAGATAGCTAGCTATTAGCTATCGAGCTATCTAGGTGCCTAACTGTCTAGCGAGCTATCTGTTGGCTATCTATTTGCTATCTGCTAGCTAGCTTTCTATTTACTTCCAGGTTGAGTGAACGCTGGCGCGTGTGGCTGCCGCTGCTCACCCACAGAAAAACTTATCATGTGACTGTAAAGTGACCTTGAGAGTTTTGAAAGGCGCTTATCAATGAAATGTATTATTATTATTATTATTATTATTATTATTAGCTATATAGCTATCTAAGTGGCTATCTATCTGTTGGCTATCTATTATCAATCTACTAGCTGGCTAGCTAGCTTTCTATCTCTGTATTTAATAGTGACATTCAGTGTATTAGCTAGCTAGCTAGCTATTAGCTATAGAGCTATCTAGGTGGCTAACTGTCTAGCGAGCTGTATGTTGGCTATCTATTAGCTATCTACTAGCTGGCTAGCTAGCTTTCTATTTACTTCCGGGTCGAGTGAACGCTGACGCATGTGACTGTAAAGTGGCCTTGAGAGTTTTGAAAAGCGCTTATAAATGAAATGTATTATTACTATTATTTTATTGGTTTATATAGTCGAGTAACAAAGCGTTAACATGGAAAAAAGGGGCATGATGCCCTCTCGTGGAAGGGAAAAACATTGCCAGAGGTATGAGCAGTGTTTTATCGGCACCCACCGCATGAAAAACCAAAACCCCAACAAATACGATAATGGCACTCTACATCATATTTTCAATTCCCGAATAAATTCGGTAAAGGTCGTGAATGAGTGAAGGAATGTTTCTATGGATTCAAAACTGCACTTGTACTTTTAGTTTCTCAGTCAAGATGGCCAAATTTGTATAAGAATCAGGCAGTGTTGAAAGACTTACAATTGCGGCCTTGTCCTTGCGGCCATCCCAAAGGATCTTCTGTCTTCTCCTGTCTTTGTGGATCCACGTGGCATGCTGGACTTGATTACCTTTACATTTAAACAAACAGCCTGAGCCTTTTAGATGCTATTTGTAGGCAGTGAACCATGAGCTGTGACAGAAAGGTTGGGGGTCAGACAGTTGGGGGAGAAGACTAATCAGAAGATAAGGTTGTTATTTGTCTCTTCCCTCAACGGCTGAAAGAACCCGTCCACGCATACAAACACTTACAGGCATCTCAATGCAGCCGTCACCAAGATGGCCCCTGTGGACACGAGGTATCCCCCAAGGACAAAATTTGGACCTGCTCTAGCAAATGTGCTTACCTTTAAAGGACAATCGACCCCTCTGGACAAGTTGTGTCCATAATTTGTAAAATCACTTCATATGACTTCTACTGAGCATATTTTACTACCTTTTACTTACGTATTTTACTACATTTTACTTACTATTCCACCGCATATAGCTATATTTTACGTTTTAAGACTTGCGCTGAATATTCAGGAAGTCTTGTTTTTGAGTTGGTGACGATGCCGACTCAAATCAAAGTTTTTCAACCTCTTCTATTGCCTGAGACCGTTGCTTAGACAACACCGAAACACCCTTAGCCACACATAGCAATGGTTGACTTAGCATACTGATAGTGGGACGCTATTTCACACGAACGCACACCTCGTTCATGTTTTTCCATGATCTCCTTCTTCTGCTCGACCGTAATTTTCTTTTGTGTCTTCTTCGGCTTAACACTGGCCTGTGGTGCGGTCTTTTTCGGTCCCATAATAGCAAAAGTACTCCACTCGATAACAAACCACATCTGCACTCAAAGAAAGTGGGTGTGGACAACTAGTCTGCCAGCCACCGTGGTGCTGTTCGACCGTGTGGTTTGGTGTTCATCCGATGAAAACTAGTCCGCCAGCCACCGTGGCGCTGTGTGGTTTGGTTCGTCCGCCGAAAACTAGTTCGTTAACCAAGAATACAGTGAGACCTCAACTTACAAACACCTTATCTTACAAACTTTTCGTCTTACAAACTTCAAATTTCTGAAAATTAAACGTTATAATAAGCACTATTCTCATAATACACACCCACCACGGCTGGCGGAGTGATCTTCGGCGGAAGCACACGACCGAACAGCACCAGAGGTTAAGTTACCAACAGTCCTTATGGAAGGTGACTCTCCTTCCATAAGCCATCAACGACCACCAAAAAGGTAAATAAAACTTTATTTTACAGCACAGTTTATTTCTTTAATTACAGTCCTCTTGTAATGTGCCTCTCTTTCCAAACAGCAATTCCGTTTGACCCTCGGGCTCCAACGCCATTCCATCAAGCCATCAATGACCATCACAAATGCAAATAAAGTGACTTTATGATACAATGCAGTGTAGTTCTTTCATTACAATACAATAGCACATTAATTATACCTAGCATAAGGTATGTTGTGTGTCGTTTTAAGGCTTATTTAGTTGAAAAGTATATTTTATGGAAACCCGGGAATGGATTATTCCCATTTTAATGGTTTCCTATGGGAATTTTCTTTTTGAGATACACACTTTTCGCCTTACACACTCTGTCTGGGAACCAATTAAGTTCGTAAGTTGAGGTCTCACTGTATATGCTCGCCAATTTAATGTTCGTGAGGCGAAATGTTCGTGAGCTAAAGCGTTAGTTAGCTAAAGTGAAATCGTTGCCTTAATAATATTATTCTAGGTTATTTGAAAAAAAATATTGAAGAAGTGGGCTATCTTTTTACTTTAGGAAGAGCCAAAAACGTCACTCTCCTGTTAAGAAAGGTCATTGACCCCTGTTGTGACAGCACTGCAAAGGGCATCAATGATTCTATCACACCGTTTAAAGAAAGAGTTTAGTCTACTTTCTGGTGTTTCTTCAAGGCAGCTCGGGACAGACAAATGGAGACAAATTGGCGTTTGGAGTAAATAGGTGGCTTTTTGAAACTGAAGGTTCCATGGCAGTTGGGACTGAAAAACAGAAAGGCTAAAAGGACCAGGAGAGTTTGAGAAGCATGCTGACAAATAAGAATCATTGTTAGCTGCTCGACGTGAAAA